>NC_051863.1:86423753-86706253 GCF_015732765.1 Culex quinquefasciatus | reverse complement strand
ACATTAATGGCACAAACTTCGGCTTCCGGACCACCAATCGGATGTCAGCTGATTGTATCTCCAGACACCAGTCGTTTGTGCTGGTCGCCGCCATCGGAACGGGGAATGATGACCGTCACGGAAGACGTCGACGAGAAGACGCTCGAAATGTACGTAGTCTTCCGGTTCACTTGTGATTTTATTTCTTCCCGTCCGGTGGTGACAACTTGGTGCAGCTTTTTCGGCAGCTGTTCGGCATCACGGAAGTCGATCCGACCGGGCGCTGGAGTTCTGCTTCTCCTTGATCAAGAGGCGATGCATCCGGCAAACTTTCGGTGGCCGTCTTCTTTCTCAAACCGGTGTTCCAGTCGAAGAATCGGAAGTAGCTGTGGAATAAACATTGAAGCAGGAGGTTAGCACTTGTGGAAACGGAAAAAGCAACAACTTACGTTTGCCACCAGCAACATCTTGAGCAGCTTCATCTCGACGGGAACGTTCCACCGGTTCCATCAAAACTTTTTTGTTTGTTTTTGTTTTGCACGGCTTGCTTTGATTGGTCTAGAACGATTTGACAATTGTACGCATCGCACATAACGCACCTGATTAAGGTATGCGCCGAAATGTTTGCAACACGCAAGCAATGCAATTGTGGTTTGTTGACGAATCTGTTAACATTGCAAGCATATTCGAAGAATTTGTTATCAAATTTGATAACATCCAATGTAAACGGATTCGTCGCGGGACGTTTTCGAATACACTGACCGGATTTCTTTCCGTGCAGCGTCGCGTAGAATGCTTCCTTCTCATCATCGGTCTTTTCTTCGTGGGGGCAGTGCACGTCGATGATGCTGTAGTTGAAGAAACGGCCTCTTATCCTCAACTTACTCATCCGCTCGCTGAACGCCGTGAAGCCGAACACGCGATCCTGCATCTTGCCCCGCACGATAAAGCCGGAACCCAGCTTCTTGTCCGTGCCGCCGCTCAGAAAAAATCTGGAATTGGTCTGCTGACCTGGCCAGTTTAGCACCTGCTCCTCCTCCAAGCACACCTCCTGCAGTGCCACAACATCGAAGTTGCGAGGTTGCAACTCATTCGCTAAGGCGAATTCGAAACCCAAGAAATTCAAAGACCTGCAGTTCCAGGAGCCGATTCGCCAATCGGTGGTTGCCATTCGCGATCCTCTTTTTCGGTAGGCAGCCTTATCAGGGCTGCGCTACCTAGTCTCGGGGTGGAGAACCACCTAAGGGCTACCGACACCTAGCCCCGGTTTTCTCACGCTACCGTAACGGGGTTTTTATCTCGAAGCCTAACGGTCTTCATATCCGGAAGAGGACGTCCTGCGTTTGTGCGTGTATGCGCTTCACTTTACAGCACAGAATTTTCACAAAAGTACAATAGAATAACTTTTATTTTATTTTCGCAAAAAAAAGTTTAAAACTTTTCTCGTTTTCTTTTTTCTATTTTTAAATTTAAACTGTCAAAATTTCACAAAAATATTTACTTGATCACTTAATTTCACTTGCGGATCGCCGATTATTCTCCAACTTGGCTTCCTTCGGGATTTGCCTTGACCACAGCTTCCGGCTTGGATGCTGGTGTTCTTCTGAGGCGGCCGCGGCAGCATCTTTTTTTTATGACCACTGCGACCAATTAGAGGAATATTGTGGTGTGACTCTTTTTTTTCGTAGCAAATCAGGTTAACCCAACACTATGGAACGATGAGAGGCAGCTCCTGTTTACTGCATGTTGTCCCAGTTAGGGTCGACTTGTTTTATAAAGTCTATCACCCTACTAGTACGGAAATGGTTGATATTGGAGGGATCCCTTTCCCAAAAAATAATATTCTAGTTTGAATCAGAGCACCACAATTACACAAAAGGTGCTCTGATGTTTCATTCTCAGTATTACAAAATCGACAATTTGCGTTTGGAATTTTCCTCATATTAAATAAGTGGTATTTGCATGGGCAGTGACCAGTTAGTAAACCAGTTATCACCCTTAAATTTTTTATATCTAGTTTTAATAGTTCCCGAGATAGTTTTCCACCTGGAAAGATAAATCTTTTTGCTTGTCTAGAAGTATCTGTAGAATTCCAGATTGAATTGATTGTTAATTGTTCCCAACGTTCCATTTTCAGAGAACAATCTGGAACACCAAATAAAGGTTCTGGGCCAATGAAGTCAGTTTCAGATCCTTTCCTTGCCAGGCTGTCCGCATTTTCGTTTCCTAAAATTCCACAATGCCCAGGAACCCTGTAAAGATTGACCGAGTTCTTTTGGGATTGACCGAGTTCTAGTCTTGACTGGCAGGTATACCCTTTCAGAGCATTCAGTGCTGCCAAGCTGTCGGAAAAGATACAAATATTAGCTAATCTATAATTTCTTTTAAGGCAAATGTGCAAACAATTATTGCATAAACTTCTGCTTGAAAAACTGTTGGAAATTGTCCCATTGGAACAGATGTCTTAATTCCTGGTCCAAACACTCCAGCTCCCGTTTTATTATTCATTCTAGAACCATCCGTGTAAAACAGAATAGAGCCTGGACGAAGATTAGGCCCACCATTATCCCACTCGTAGCGACTTTTAGCGTCCACTGCACAGTGTTCGGAATGGCAAAATTAAGTGGAATAAATTGATAACTCCTTAATTTGACGTCCTAACCAAATGGTGTCTTCGGAAGAGTTGTTGTACTTGATAAGGGCTATCTTTTGAAGTTATTGACATACAGGGTGACGAACTTCCAGGGTGTCAACCAAAATCTAACTTTGTTGGATGACGTTGTAGGGCTTTAATTTCTTCTGCAAAGTTGTAGAGGAGAAGATTTCATGAAAGTTTGTCGAAGACGCCAAATTTGTAGCTCTTAATCTACTCGAGATATACGCTATTTTTGCAAAAATGGTCCAAAAAAGCACTTTTTTGGTGATATTTTTTTTTGTCCGCCTTGTGGGCAGATATTGGGATTAGTTCACCTCGACCGTCCTAGCGACTATCTTTTGTGATTCCCTGTTATACTCTTAAGGCTGCAATTTTGCTCGAATCTTATTGAGAAGAATCATGCTATCTGTTTACAGTCTTTTTTTCCAATGCACATATACACTGGTAGAGTGCGCCTGAACGCAGTGCGTTGAAGCGTGGTTGTGCGAAAGGAAGAATTCTCCTCTCGTGTTTTTTGAGTCCGAACACTCATCGTATCTGTTAGCGCATCTTCGGCAAGTTGACCAGTCAAGCTTCTTTCGAGGTGCACAAATCAGCCGAAGCTAAGTAGTAGTAGTTGACCTAGCGAAGGAGAAATGAGCAACTTTTGAAGAACTGTTATGGCTCGCAGGCTGTTGATGTCCAACTTCAAATGATGAGGACGGACGGGGACTGGAGCGCACAGTGGTTCAAAAGGCTGTTTTGACGAACTTAATTGATTAGAGCAAAAAGTAAGCATTTTTGTGCATCGACATGTTCTACTACTTTGTTCAGCGTTGTCATGGCCTACTTTTGATGAAATTTGTTTTTCAAAATACTCATCACAGTAGGCTATGGAATTTCTAACTTTTGACTGTTGAGAGATAGAGCTTTGGTGTCTTCGGCAAAGTTGTAGGGTTGAAAATTTCCACAAACTTTGTCGAAGACGCCAAAGCTCTATCTTTGCGTTGAATACCAGTTTTGGAACCTTTTTCATAAATCCCTGCCGAAAACCAGTTTTTACTAAAACTATGTTGAACTTTGATTTTTGACGATTACAATGTTCAGAAAAGTTGTCAGTAATATCAAAACAAACAACTTTGTCGAAGACGCCAAATTGATAGGAGCTATGTGTGATGAGTTATAGCAAGATTTGGTGATAATTTAGCTAGTTTTCGAGATCGGTATACAAAGCCTCGGGCAAATTTGGGCAAAAACCCATACAATAGGCTTCAAGTATGACTATTCCACTACAAAATGTCAGGTGAATCATTCGTCCGAAGGTTTACGGTCATAGATTTCTGAGCAATTCAATTTATTTTATTTTTGATGACTATTTAAATGCATTTAGGACACTTTTAAGGCACATAAGCCATTTTTGCGATTTTTTCGGACACACGAGGCGTGTAGGCCAGAGTCTTGTGAAAATTTTGATGTTTTTGATTCGAATAAATTGTTTCATTGCTGGACATTTCCACCTTCTATTCCAGGTTGATGGTCTCCCTTATTTGTTTGGTTTTTTATTTCAAGTCTGGAAGAACCATCTTCGGAACCCTGTGCGATCAACGCTCGGGGTTCGTCGGACAGTCCTTGCCAGATAAATCAGTTAGTGAATTGTTTTTTTCACTGGTGTTCGGGACGACCGAAAGGTGCTTGCCCCCACCCGTACGACGAGAACGACTACGCCCCTGCGCATCGGCAGAGCTGTCATCGACGACGAGAACAACAAGTTAGCCGCTCGAACCGCCTAGCAACAGGCAGGCGTTGAGCGCGATCAACACAAGTCATCCAACCGTCGGACGTGCCGGACGCGACGCGCAGCAGCAGAAGTGAAGGAAGGAAGAGCGGAGGAAGAAGAAGAGGAAGAAGGAAGTGATGTAGGAGAAAATAGAGAAAGTGAAAGTAGAACCTTCCAGTGTCTTTTCTTCGGACCCCTTTCCGACCCCTAAATACAGTCCACTCCGAAACACTGGCCAATCGTGGCCGGTGCATAAACATTTGGTCCAATCCGACCCGGATTGAAGAGTGTTCTGCTGCTGCCCGCGACCGGACCTGCTCAAACTTGCACGCCGTGTGCGAATGAGCCAAATCACCGCGCGTGTGTGTGTGTGTGTGTGCGTCACGGCCGAGTGACGCAATGCAACCGCGAGTGAATCGAACAACAAGTTCGGAAGTTAACAATTTCACCGAGTGAAAGAGTGGCCACTAGTTTCCGCCGGAAAAAAGTGACACACGAAATGTGGTTTTGTGCGCGACGTGACAGTGAAGAATCCGCACACGCCGGGTGCGACGGACAAGCACCAACCTGCTGGCCGGACCTAGTTCCGGAAGCCACTCCCGTCTGGCCGGATCCTGTTCCGGAGACGAACCCCGCTCTCCCAGGGCTTGCCCTGCAAGCAACAACCGGCTGGCCGGTCCTAGTACCGGAAGCCACCCCCGTCTGGCCGGGCCCTGTTCCGGAGACGACCCCCGCTCTGCCAGGTCCTGTCCTGGAGGTACCAACCGGCTGGCCGGACCTAGTTCCGGAAGCCACCCCCGTTTGGCCGGACCCTGTTCCGGAGACGACACCCGCTTTGCTAGGTCCTGTCCTAGAAGCACCCGCATCGCTGGATCCTGTTCCGGGTGCAAATCAAGCCCTGCCGGGTCTTGTCCCGAAGGCAATCTCCGCCCTGCCGGACCATGTTCCGGAGGCTCTCAACGCTATGCCAGGCCCTGTCCGGGAGGCAATTCAAGCCCTGCCGGGTCCTGTCCCGAAGGCAATCTCCACCCTGCCGGACCGTGTTCCGGAGGAAGTCACCACTCTGCCAGGCCCTGTCCTGGAGGAAAGCGTATCACTGGATCCTGATCCAGATGCAGTCCAAGCCCTGTCGGGTCCTGTCCCGAAGGCAATCTCCACCCTGCCGGACCTTGTTCCGGAGGATTACACCGCTCCGCCAGCCCCTGTCCTGGAGGCCCTCGCATCGCTGGATTCTTTTCCGGATGCAGCTCAAGCCCTGCCGTGTCCTGTCCCGAAGGCAATCTATTCCCAGCCGGACCGTGTTCCGGAAGCAAAACCTAAAAAGGTCGGCGACTCCGCGATCAACCGAGATCCCGCGCCGAAGCTAGACAATCCAGCAAGCCCACCTGATACAAGCCGCGCCTATCGGAGGACGGCTCCAACGACAACCAACCTCAACCCGAACGAGAGAAACCCGAACCAGTCGAGTCTCCCGCATCTCCCAGATCGTGATCGGTGCCATCAAGAAGCGATGCGTCGCCGACGCACCAAACCAAGCTGATGAACGCGAAGCACAAAGGCCACCTGACGAAGGTGCAATTCAACGTCGGCCCTGGGACCCAGGGGTCGCGCCGCGTACGCAGTCCAGCAAGAACACCACCCAGGATCGAGTTCCGTCTGTTGAGAGAACTCAACGGGGGGGAGAATGTTCGGGACGACCGAAAGGTGCTTGCCCCCACCCGTACGACGAGAACGACTACGCCCCTGCGCATCGGCAGAGCTGTCATCGACGACGACAACAACAAGTTAGCCGCTCGAACCGCCTAGCAACAGGCAGGCGTTGAGCGCGATCAACACAAGTCATCCAACCGTCGGACGTGCCGGACGCGACGCGCAGCAGCAGAAGTGAAGGAAGGAAGAGCGGAGGAAGAAGAAGAGGAAGAAGGAAGTGATGTAGGAGAAAATAGAGAAAGTGAAAGTAGAACCTTCCAGTGTCTTTTCTTCGGACCCCTTTCCGACCCCCCTAAATACAGTCCACTCCGAAACACTGGCCAATCGTGGCCGGTGCATAAACAACTGGTGTATCCATCAGAAGAACCCTGGGGTCCTTTCCGATGTCTACTCCAGTAATATTGTTTGTTTGATCATTTTTCTTACCAGAAGATTCAGACGACTCGTTCTCCTGAGCCATCTCATCTCCTACCTGAGCCTCCGCCGATAATCCTTCGTCGAAGTGATCCACTTCCATGTCCTCGTCCGAATCGTCATCTGCCGGATGGCTTCCGGTTTCCGCCTGCTTCCTCCGGAACATGGTTTGCCCGAATTTATAGTTCACGACAAATTTCTGTTCCTCCAGCAGCTTCATCGATGCCGTGTCGATGGTGAAGGCCCACTCGACATGATCGTTTTTCCCCGAGCGACGCAGGATTCTCCAGGCTGACGTGTCGAGGTTGTCATTTTGGCTTTCGAGATATCCCAGAACGGTGTCGTTCTCGTCGTTTTTGCTTCTGTAGAAGTATCCCCGAAGCACTTCTTTGCGAAGGGATATCAGCCTCGTCCACAGCACTGAGCACTGCATTTTCCCACGGAGAGATCGAGGACACAACCATTTTCACCCAGTTTGCTGTGCTATTTTCCTGGCATAATAGCATCACAAGTCCTACATACGACTTGCAATACACGAACTTAGGTTTAAACTGCTCCTTTCGCTGCTCTAACACCTTCTTTAGCAGCACCTCTTTGACCGCATCTTGCTGCTCGGATGTCAGCTCAGCGTCCGGATACGACGCAGGGACAATGCCAAGCTTGATCCGACTGGCAATCTGCTGGTAGGTTGGGGCTGGAAGGATTTCTCTTCGAATTGTTTTGTTTGCACTCCCCTCTGCTGTCTCGCCGCTTTTCTTCTTCTCGACCTTCCCTCCACGAGCACCAGAGCCAGCGCCACCAGCACTACCATCTGCGCCCCAGCTCCAGTACTAGCAGCACCAGCATCTCCGCCAGCACTAATACCTGCCATAGCACCAGCACTAGCAGAACCTCCTTCGCCACTAGCACTGACACCTGTACCAGCAACAGTACCAGCACCAGCATCTGAACTAGTACCGTCAGCACCGACATTCTTCTTCTTCTTCTTCTTCTTCTTTTTCTTCTTATCGAGCTTGCCTTCACTGGGGGGAGCGGCCGTGGCTGACTGGTTACGGTGTTCGCTTTGTAAGCGAATGGTTCTGGGTTCGATTCCCATCTGCTCCCAACGAGAAAGTTAAGAACACATAATTTTGAAATGATGAATATGAACGAAAAATCAAAGCCGCTCGAGGCGGGGTTCGATCCCCCGTCCTTTGGTTTGGTAAGCAAAAATGCTAACCACTAGGCCATGACGACTTGGTGAGCGTGGACTGGAATTAGGAATACTGTTACAGAGAGCGAGTTGTGGCGCTATAACCACGGCTAATAGTGTCCAGGGCATTCTTTTTTTTTTTTTTTTGTTTATTGTTTATTCGTCAAGCTTATGTAGACTACTTACAATTTTCTTACATACTAGATATTATTTCTATTGTACAGATTTTTTCGTAGTTCCGGTTTAGACATGTCGAAATGTATGTACTGTGAATTTTCATTATAAAAGCGCATCATTTGATTTAATGGCGAATTTTTAAATAATTTGTCGTGTATGTAGTTATTCTAAAAAGTGGTGAATGTCTAAGAGTACGGCTTGGTTCATGAATACTATTGCGTATTACTGAAAATAATGCTGCTGACTGTATGCGTTGAGAAATAATGTCGTTGATGAAAGAGAGCATGGCAAATTTACGACGTTCTTGTAATGATTGTATGTTTATGAGCATGCAGCGTGCTTCATACGATGGGAGAGGAAATGCAGTCCAGTTAAGTTTACGTAGTGCGTACAGTAAGAATTGTTTTTGGACAGATTCAATACGTGCTTGGTGTACGGCATAGTATGGATTCCAGACGATACTACAGTATTCCAAGAGTGGCCTGACATACGTTATATAGAGTAATTTAATAGTATACGGGTCCTGGAAGTTGAATGCAAAGCGCTTTATAAAGCCTAATGTACTTTTGCCTTGTTTATTATTGTGTTATAGTGTTCTACAAAAGTTAGTTGTGAGTCTAGGATGACACCTAGATCACGTACTACTTTGCATTTTTCTACTGGTTGGTTTCCTAATAATACTGTTATGTTTGGTGTTTCATGTTTTCTGCTGAAGGCAATGGAGTTACATTTCTTTACATTCAATTGGAGTAGGCTTTTACTACACCATGTGTAGAAAAGATTAATTTCGTTTTGGAATACATGACTGTCATAAATTCGTGTAAATACAATGTCCCATCCCAGAGGGTCCCGGAGTACCAAACCTTCTTAGCATGGTGCTCCCAACGAATACAACCAAAATCTCGGAGCGTATGGTGGTGTGTCCCCACGCTTCTTCCTCCCCTGTCGATTCAGAATTGTGTTGTTGTTCGAACACTCAGTGCTCAAACTCAACCCAATTACGAGTCATCTCTGCGATACGGCTTTATTAGGGAGCGGCCGTGGCTGACTGGTTACGGTGTTCGCTTTGTAAGCGAATGGTTCTGGGTTCGATTCCCATCTGCTCCCAACGAGAAAGTTAAGAACACATAAATTTGAAATGATGAATATGAACGAAAAATCAAAGTCGCTCGAGGCGGGGTTCGATCCTCCGTCCTTTGGATTGGTAAGCAAAAATGCTAACCACTAGGCCATGACGACTTGGTGAGCTTGGACTGGAATTAGGAATACTGTTACAGAGAGCGAGTTGTGGCGCTATAACCACGGCAAATAGTGTCCAGGGCATTTGTGGAAATACAATGTCCCATCCCAGAGGGTCCCGGAGTACCAAACCTTCTTAGCATGGTGCTCCCAACGAATACAACCAAAAACCTCGGAGCGTATGGTGGTGTGTCCCCACGCTTCTTCCTCCCCTGTCGATTCAGAATTGTGTTGTTGTTCGAACACTCAGTGCTCAAACTCAACCCAATTACGAGTCATCTCTGCGATACGGCTTTACGCAGTAGGCCTGGCCGCTTTAACGCTTGTGATGTTTCAATGCATTCTAATGCAATGGTGCACTGCAAATGTTAATAAATGACAAGAAGAGTGCTAGGCGTCATCTAACCTAAGGCACTCTCCAGGATCCCTTCGAAAGATTGGCTGCGCTAGGGTCTGATTAGATTAGATTAGATTAGATTATCGAGCTTGCCTTCACTGCCAGCAGAGCCGGATGGGCCGGGCAAGCCTCCTGCTTCCTCTTCTTCCACTTCTTTGTTCTCAACATCTCCATTCGCTGATTTTTCATCCACCGCAACTTCATTCATCACTACATCATCCTCTTCTTGCGCCGATACGTTCGAACCCCCATCATTCACCTTCTTCGTGGCTGCCGAACCCTCAGCGCAGACCTTTTTTGGGACCGGATTGGGGACAGTGCCACCGTTGGGTGAATTCAACGAAGTGTTCCTTGACCGTTTTGGCGTCGAGGAAATAACCGAGGAACGAGCTTCTTCTTTTTTCATGCCCCCCTCGATTTTCTTATTCATCTTCCTCCTCTCCGAGCCAGCTAGCTTCGGCTCGACCAGATCAGCCGACCCATCAGCAGCGACTCCCGGAGTCACAGCTTTGATAGTGATGTTGATTCCATCGTCTTCCTCCTCGGAGTCGAGGATCGATGACGAGCAGGAATCAATTTCCTCAAGCGATTTGCTTTGCACCATCCTCGCGAATTTCTTCTTGCTTCTCCATCTCGGATTGTTTTTAAGATATTCTCTTTCCTACTACACCCACTAAATAACCAAATTATTGGTCGCACTCTACTTTCTCCTCAAGCACCTACTTTGGAACTTTAACTTGACCACACTTCCAGCGTAGGATCAACGTCGCTTAGACCCGAAAATCGATTTTATTTTTCCGAGACGCGGAACAATTTTGGCAGCTGTCCATACAAAAATGGTATGTAAATATTCAAACAGCTGTAACTTTTGAGTGAATTTTCTGATCAATTTTGTGTCTTCGGCAAAGTTGTAGGTATTGTTGAGGACTTTTGAGAAAAAATAGGTACACGGAAAAAAAAATTTACAGATTTTTGTATCAACTTTTTTTTCACTAAAACTCAATTTCCCAAAATACGATTTTCGAGATTTTTTTATATGTTTTAGGGGACAAAAATCCGCAACTTTTGAGCCATAGAGAAACACGGTCAAAAAATCTGCCGGAGAGTTATAAATTTTTGAAAAAATAGTGATTTTTGGAAAAAATCGATGTTTCATGCAAAAACAAGTTTGACATTATTTTTTAATGCAAAATTGAATTTGCAATCGAAAAGTACTTTACAGATTTTTTGATAAAGGGCTCCGTTTTCAAGATATAGCCACCAAAAGTTTGATTTTAGCGAAATATTTGCAGTTTTTCATTTTTTAAATATAGTGACCATGAGTGACCATTTCTAAAAATATTTTTTTTGAAAAGTTCTGAAAATTTGCTATAAAATTGTCTAAGAGACATTGAAGATTGGACCTCTGGTTGCTGAGATACAGCGGCTTAAAGAAAAAGAAACACGAAAATTGAAGTTTTCTAAGTCTCACCCAAACAGCCCACCATTTTCTAATGACGATATCTCAGCAATTAGTGATCAGATTTTAAATGTTAATACATGAAACATTCGTGAAATTTGAAGTGCCAAACATTGAATATTACGCCCATTTAAAATGCTAGTCTTGATTTAAAAATTTTCAAAATATTTTTTTCGAAAAGATCGGAAAATTTCAAAAATGTTTCATGTATTAATATTGAAAATCGGACCATTAATTGCTGAGATATCGTCATTAGAAAATGGTGGGCTGTTTGGGTGAGACTTAGAAAACTTCAATTTTCGTGTTTCTTTTTCTTTAAGCCGCTGTATCTCAGCAACCAGAGGTCCAATCTTCAATGTCTCTTAGGCAATTTTATATCAAATTTTCTGAACTTTTCATGGAAATGGTCACTCATGGTCACTATTTTAAAAAAAAACTGCAAATATTTCGCTGCAAATCGGTCTATATCTTGAAAACGGAGCCCTTTATCAAATGTGCGAGATTTTGATAATGTCAAATGGGCAAAAGATTTTTTCATATCTCATAATCTTTGGGAAAGTTGCGGTTTTGAAAAATAATGATAAAATCTGCAAATTGAAGTGCTTCTGGGGACGCGCAGTCCTGTTTTCTCGCGATAATTTTCGTCTCTTTTGTGTCGCTGTTTGTGTGCATGGGGTGATTGGTCATAATAATTAAATAATGCCTTCATAAGTGAAGTGCTTCTGAGGACGCGCAGTCCTGTTTTCTCGCGATAATTTTCGTCTCTTTTGTGTCGCTGTTTGTGTGCATGGGGTGATTGGTCATAATAATTAAATAATGCCTTCATAAGTGAAGTGCTTCTGAGGACGCGCAGTCCTGTTTTCTAGCGATAATTTTCGTCTCTTTTGTGTCGCTGTTTGTGTGCATGGGGTGATTGGTCATAATAATTAAATAATGCCTTCATAAGTGAAGTGCTTCTGAGGACGCGCAGTCCTGTTTTCTCGTGATAATTTTCGTCTCTTTTGTGTCGCTGTTTGTGTGCATGGGGTGATTGGTCATAATAATCGAATAATGCCTTCATAAGTGCAGTGCTTCTGGGGACGCGCAGTTTTGTTTTCTCGCTATAATTTTCGTCTCTTTTGTGTCGCTGTTTGTGTGCATGGGGTGATTGGCCATAATAATCGAATAATGCCTTCATAAGTGCAGTGTTTCTGGGGACGCGCAGTCCTGTTTTCTCGCGATAATTTTCGTCTCTTTTGTGTCGCTTTTTGTGTGCATGGAGTGATTGGTCATAATAATCGAATAATGCCTTCATAAGTGCAGTGCTTCTGGGGACGCGCAGTTTTGTTTTCTCGCGATAATTTTCGTCTCTTTTGTGTCGCTGTTTGTGTACATGGGGTGATTGGTCATAATAATCGAATAATGCCTTCATAAGTGCAGTGCTTCTGGGGACGCGCAGTCCTGTTTTCTCGCGATAATTTTCGTTGTAAATGATCGTAAAAATTTATTCCAACATTCAGTTTTAGTATTAACTCATCAAACTATCGATTTTATGAAGAGTAAAGCGTCATTTATTTACTATTTTTGAAATTTGCTCGCGTTATCTAAATGGTAAAAACAGTAAAAATATACTGATAAGTCCAGCCCATAGCACTACTGCTCGGCTGGCACGCGTACGATAAAAATAAACTATTTTAAATAATCAATTATCTATCTTTCCGCAGCCGGCTGCCTAAGATTTAAAAATTTCAACCGATAAACAAAATGCTCATGGTCACATCACTGCCACTCGTGAATCCTGACCTCATACCCATCTACTAACCCCTCAAAACTCATGTGATACTTTGTCGGAGAAGCAGTCGATTGGGCGGTCTCTATCACTCAAGTATCGGACTAACATTCCCATCCACTTCCCCGTGACCCTACCACTGGTCGTGGCCGGCGCCGGTATTGATCAGCATGATAGGGGCCTTTGAGAAGTTGCGAAGCGAGGAAAGATAGCACCCACTCATCTTCCACGGCTCGTGGATGTAACTTCTGGAGGTCCTGGTCAATAACGGAGTAGCAACTGCGGGTGGGCACCTATGCTTATGCTTATGCTTAAAAAAAGTTGATAAAAAAATCTGCAAATTTTTTTTTCCGTGTACCTATTTTTTTCTCAAAAGTCCTCAACAATACCTACAACTTTGCCGAAGACACCAAATTGATCAGAAAATTCACTCAAAAGTTACAGCTGTTAGAATATTTACATATCATTTTTATATGGACAGCAGCCAAAATTGTATGGAGACTTGTATGGGTGAACCAATGACGCAAAATAGCTTATTTGGTCATAGGGAAGGCCCCCACAAAGTTTGAGTCAAATCAAAAAATACAAAAAATTAAAATGGTCGAAATCGGCCGATTTCGTAGAGAGTTGCTTACTTTTTAAATATTTTGAATATTTTTAACATTATCATAACTGTAACTGTGCGTTTCTTTTTCATGCTTTTTGACTTTATTTTTTCAAACCATTCAAAAAATTCAATAAACTTTTTTCATTTAAAATAAATTTAGAAATGATCAAAGTATGTTTGGTAGGTTCCAAAAGCCGAAGGAACCAGTCAGAGGGTGGCCACATACGAGCAATTTCTAGTATGGCAATATGGGTGTCAAAGTTTAAGATTTTCAAAATCATGCTCAAAAATTTAATTTTTCTAGTTCAAAAATTGCAATTTTCACAGGGACCAATTCCAATACACCAAATTTTACGGAATTTAACATGAAATAAACTAGAAAATCTACTGTAAATATAACAGGGAGATTTTTTTTACTTAATTTTATATTATTCAGCAATCAATTATATTTTTTTCACGGTTAATTTTGGAAACTCTAAAGTGGTAAAACCGGTCCAAAAATGATACTGAGTTTTATTTGTATCAATAAACTGTGATACTCATTTTGTTTGGTTTTAAAAATATTTTTGTATTTTTTTTACAAAATTTGCCATACTTTGGAATTTTGAGGTACCTGAAGCCGGTTCCAAAGCGGCAAGATTGATCCAAAAATGGTTCTGAGGATCAAGAATGAACTTGATTTGGAAAATCATGTACTTTGACTCCTATATTGCCTGGTCAAAAATAACTGTAATAAAAATAATTGTAATATTTTCGAAATTGACCGTATTCCGGGATCCATCGCGGTATCTGAAACTTGTCTCAATGTGGCCAATTGGAAAAAAAATGTTTCGGGGATCATGAATGAGTTCGATTTGGAAAATCATGTACTACGATACCCGTATTGTTTGATCAAACATAATTCTTTGGTTTTACGAAATTGCTCCGGAATTTACCGAAGTACCTGGAACCGGTTCCAACGTGGCCAATGGGTCTAAAAAATGGTTTTGTGGATCATGAGTGAGCTTTATTTGGAAAATCATGTACTTTGATACGCATATAGCATGATCAAAAATAATTCTTGATTTTTTTACGAAATTGACCGTGCTCCAACAACCACCGCGGTACCTGGAACCGGTCCCAAATTGGCCATTTCGGTCAAAAAATGGTTCTGTAGATCATGGGAGAGCTTGATTTGGAAAACCATGTACGTTGACACCTATTTTGCTTGGTAAAAAATAGCTCTGTAATATTTTCGAAATTGACCGTAATCCGGAATCCACCGCCGTACCTGGAACCGGTCCCAATGTGGGCATATTGGCCCAAAACGGTTCTGGGAATCATAAATATACTTAGAAATTAAATACGGAGCTTTGAATCTAACTCAAAAATGGTTTTACAAGTGTGCAGTGGCAGATCTAAAATTATTTTTTTTCTTTGTTGATGTTTTCGCTCCACTTCTCCCACTTGTTTCGCGCAAGGAGGACTTAGCCGTTTTTTCGGCGCGGGTTCCAAACTGAATGTGCTCTTTAAGTCAATAAGAGCGTGCTTGGCTGAAATGTTTCCCGTATCGATGGGTTACTTTGTTGATAAACATCAAATGCTTTGAAGTACATTTTCAAGGTCGTAAATGGTGATTTAATGCCTGTTGTAATGTTGCAAAGTTTTGGTACTTTGAGACATTCGCAAAGCTCATTTACTACTTCAAAACATTCCAGTGCTGATTTAGTACTGAATTGATACTTCAATTAAGTGCTTGTGGTTACTTGAGCTTTGTTGATAAATATCAATTGCTTTGAAGCACATTTTCAAGATCGTAAATGGTGATTTAATGCCAGTTGTAACGCTGCAAAGTTTTAGTACTTTGAGGCTTCCGCAAAGCTTATTTACTACTTCAAAACATTCCAGTGCTGATTTAGTACTGAATTGATACTTCAATTAAGTGCTTGTGGTCACTTAGGTATTCCCCCCTCCCCTCGACCCCGGTCGACCCCGAGAGACAAAACCTTTGAAAAATATTTGCATCGGGCAATCAGGTTTCAGATGAGTTTGTAAAAGGGGAATTATTCTGCGTCACACAGAAGTTGCCCCGACGCCTCTTAGATTTGTGGAAAACTTTGACCTAACGCAGATGGGGGAGCTGTGTTACGCTCCATACATTTTTTTAATTTGCACATCGAATAAAATAATCTAATAGAGTTTGAAAAATTCTTCCATTTTTTGGTACTTGACGGTATTTCTTTTAGGGACGTGTCGTTTTATGGAAAATTTAATGTACTTTTCGAATCTGAGTATTTTTTTTTAAATTTAGAACAACATTTGGTTGGACAACCCTGCCCTAAAAAATCCGCGTGGTTTTCGAGTAATAATGTATAGCACCAATAAATTTAATAAACTTAATACGTTTTCTTACAGGCATCTCCTCTCGTGATGCAGCATTTTCCGATAAAAACATTCACGTTTCTTTCTTAAGAACTGTGCCACCATATTATCACCAAGCTGATGTTTGGCTTGAAATGTTAAGCCATTTTGGGTACACAAAGGTAGATTAGAGACATATTTAACCTTTCGGCAGTCGCGTACGTAAGCAACACCGAAACACACGACTGCCAAAGCGATGATTTTATTTGATTTAAATTGTTCAAATCTAATTTTTTAAATTGCAGGTAATTATAATTCATAGCTCAGATACGGACGGGCGAGCAGTTTTGGGAAGATTTCAGACTACGTCGCAAACAAACTATGATGACATCGATGTTCGTGCTACGGTAGAGAGTATAATAGAGTTCGAGCCAAAGCTTGAAAGTTTTACCGAAAATCTAATCGAAATGAAAACGGCGCAATCGAGGGTTTACCTGCTCTATGCAAAGTAAAAAAGTTTAGTTTTTTTTATTATTTTATGAATAATTTATTATTTTTTTTCAGTGAGGAAGACTCGTACGTTATTTTTAGAGATGCCTCCCAAAACAACATGACAGAAGCTGGACACATTTGGATAGTTACAGAACAGGCACTGAAAGCCAATAACACTCCAATTGGCGTATTGGGCTTAAAGCTTAACTATGCCAACAGTGAAAATGAGCATATAAGGGTGAGAAATGTAGATTTTGTTAAATTTTGTTCTATTAAACCAATCTAAAACCTAAATTGTAGGATGCTATTTATGTTTTGGCATCAGCTATTAAAGAAATGATGGCTCATAACGAAACTATTACAGAAGCCCCTAAGGACTGTGATGATACCGGTGCAATTTGGGAGTCAGGTAATGTGAGAAGTTGTGTTCAAAGATAACACTGACCTACAAAAAATGAAAAAATGACTGCGCAGGCTCAACTCGAAGGGAAGCATAAAGTTTGGGGTCCCCAGAATCACGTGCATTTTGAATTTTTCAAAAGTAGTTTGTCTGGACCGAATGGTTTTCCTCCAAAGTTTGTATGGAAAATTAGGACGGTTCGTCGCTCTTGCATACAAACCAAAAATTGCATGCATTATGTAGGACCGACCGAGCCACGTAGCCTAGGGGTAATGCTTCCGCCTCGTAAGCGGTAGATCGGGGTTCAAATCCCGGCTCGGACCAACACAACTGGTGATCTCTTCCCTTCTGGATTCGATTGCTTAGTAAAGGGAAGGTAGTGTATCGTCGCAAACTGGAGCTTATCACGACACCTTACACAGAAAAAAAATCAATTCTCGAAACCGTGAAGTCAGTTCACGATTATGAGAACCACGAAGGAATATATTCATGAGTATGGTGCATTTGCACCATAAACGTGAATATATTCCTTCGTGGTTCTCATAATCGTGAACTGACTTCACGGTTTCGAGAATTGATTTTTTTCTGTGTAGGGAGGCGACCTATGGAATGTTAACATTAACCTAAACATGTTAACATTAGTTGAGTGAAAAACTGCCACTGAATACGCTTTGTAAATGCCGGCCCCGATACTCTTCACGGGTGTTCCCCTCAGGAACTGGGAAAGATTTACTATTATGAAGGACCGCACTAATTCTCCATACAAACTTTGGAGAAAACCCATTCGGTCCAGACAAACTAATCTAATCTAATCAGCCAATCTTTCGTAGGGATCCTGGAGAGTGCCTTAGGTTAGATGACGCCTAGCACTCTTCTTGTCATTTATTAACAATTAGTGCTCCATTGCATTAGAATGCATTGAAACATCACAAGCGTTAAAGCGGCCAGGCCTACTGCGTAAAGCCGTATCGCAGAGATGACTCGTAATTGGGTTGAGTTTGAGCACTGTCCCGCCCGTGTGGATCAATCGGACCGCGCACTGGACTCACAATCCAGAGGTCGCCGGTTCGAATCCCGCGGCGGGCGCTCTAAAATTCTTTGTGTAAATATAGGTATTCGGCGCCGTCGCTCCGTGCCATACTTTCATACACTTAGGAGCCCAGGGCGGCGAAGTCCTTGTAGATAAAATGGAAGACACTAGTGGTTGGTACTAGCAATGGTGGCCGACAGCTATAAAGTCAACTTCGTTTTTTTTTGAGCACTGAGTGTTCGAACAACAACACAATTCTGAATCGACAGGGGAGGAAGAAGCGTGGGGACACACCACCATACGCTCCGAGATTTGGTTGTATTCGTTGGGAGCACCATGCTAAGATGGGTTGGTACTCCGGGACCCTCTGGGATGGGACATTGCCCTGGACTCTATTTGCCGTGGTTATAGCGCCACAACTCGCAGTATTCCTAATTCCAGTCCAAGCTCACCAAGTCATCATGGCCTAGTCGTTAGCCTTTTTTCTTACCAATATAAAGGACGGAGGATCGAACGCCGCCTCGAGCGACTTTGATTTTTCGTTCATATTCATCACAGAGTAACCCAGAGTGACCAGTCAGAAGAAATGTCATTTCATTTTTTGGCTCCATAAGGTTTGCTGGTAGCAGGCGTGCGATGTACCTGCGATGTACCACCAAGTTGAACCAAAAATCAAGAGGCAGTTGGAACTCTGTCTTACTCTGTGTATTCATCATTTCAAATATGTGTGTTCTTAACATTCTCGTTGGGAGCAGATGGGAATCGAACCGAGAACCATTCGCTTACAAAGCGAACACCGTAATCAGTCAGCCACGGCCGCTCCCCATTCGGTCCAGACAAACTATTTTTGAAAAATTCAAAATGATTCTGGGGACCCCAAAGTTCATGCTTTCCCTCGAGTTGATACTGCGCAGAAATTTTGTTGGTCGGTGTATTGAACTGATGCCAAATATGAGCTATCTACTATAAGATAAATTGAATATAACGGACATTGAAATTCCAATTCAGGAAAAATACACACAATCCCGTAAAACTTGAGCAATACAATTATCCTTGTTGCATTTCAAAGTCTTTTGAACACTTAAAAATGAGCCATAAATAACTATGCTGGAATGTTTTCAATTTTTGTCGCAACTTTTGAAAACTACTTCAAAAACCGATAAGGGACCATCCATAAACCACGTGGGCACTTGCATACTGGGGGTTAAACCGGATCCGGGACAATCCGGATTGTTTAACGTATTTGTTCCGAAACAGTATTTTTGGTCGAAAAATGTCAATAAAACTCGATTTAATCCCACCTGGGGTGAGATAGAGCCTTTCTTACTAAAGAATATAACAATGGTAGACTTTCTTTCAATTCATAACATAAACTTTGTTTATTTATAACGTCATCATAAAAGAAGTCTTATGATGAAAGCAAAGTATTAAAATGATATGTTTCCAAAAGAAATTAAAAACGCAATTTTCACCAATAGAATATTTTTAATCGTACATATTCTTAATCAAACAAACGTTTATGACAAACGCGAGCATAGCACCGCGGTTTTGGTTCTCTAGCTTCGGTAGAGCCCATTTGTGTGTTGGTAAAAATAAAAATTATGTAAAAGGGAGTTTATTCTGCGTTTGGGAAATTTGGCCCAAAACTGGTTCTTCAATTTTTTTATTTAGTTTAATTTCTATATCAATATAAATGTTTCGAACTATCAAGTGCAAATCGTCAATCTTATGTAAAATTGTCTAATCTTTACGATAAAAATATTTTCAGATTTTTAAAATCTGACCTAACATTTGAAAACGGCCAAATTTGACTCACTGTACACAGAAAAAAAGTGTAAACTTACACGGCATTGAAACCATGTTTCAAATGTAAACATGCTCAATGTAAATTTGAAATTCATCGTAAAGAGTTGTATCACTGACGAACTGACGTGTCACCCCATCAGGGTTGCCAGGTTGCCAGATAACTGGGAATGCCAGATTTTTCAAGTGTCCAGGATTACCAGGTCAAAATTTGAAAAATCTGGCAAAGTATCGAATAAAATCTGGCAAAATCTGGCAGACGGAAATCTAACAATTCGGAGTGGTGAAGGGGAGGGAGGGTATAAATCAATCCAAAAGTTTGTAGAATTCAGATGGTTTTACTGGTTGTATGGGCGTCAATATTTTTAAAAGATAGGCCCTGTTTATATACAACAACTTTCCAGAAGACACCATTTACCTAGGATGCACTTGAAACGAGTTAGAAATAAGTGTCGTACTCATATTAGGTAAATGTACTGCCAGTGTTGTCAGGAAATATAATTTTCCTGACTTATTTTCCAATCGGACTTTTGAAAACGCTATATCTTTTTTCAGAAGAGAGATAGAACCATACTTTCTTCGAGAAAGTTTTAGAGGACAATCAGTGCTACACTCCTACGGTATTGGTTTTAAAATTGAGTGAAACCTTAAAATTATAAAAATCAAAATACTCAGGGTGGCCACTCAAGTCGGGAAATCGGGAAAGTCGGGAAAAAGTCGGGAATTCGCCTAAATCCGCCAAAAAATCGGGAAAAGTCGGGAATTTATGATTTTTTGTCATAAAGTCGGGAAAAGTCGGGAATTTTGAGCATACTTGTTTGAAAATTATTTTTTAACTCTTGAATTATTTTGTAATATTTTGTACAATTTTCAAATTGAATTCACTGATTTCTGCTATAGTAACTTACTTTAAATTCAAGGTTCTTTTCACTATTTCAATAAATTTGAGGCATTCAAAATCTTAATGAATATTGGGGTCTTTGACACAGATTTTCATAATATTTTTTATGAATCAAATGATCGCTATTAATTTTTGTTCATCAAACAAGAGGTAAAGTTAATGAAAAACTGATATAAAAATAGAGCCTTAGAATTATGATTCTATTTAATTTTGTCACATAATTGAATATTTGAAAACAGATTCTAACTTGAGTTTGGCAATGGTTTTTTTTTGTAAATATTTTTAATTGTTTAACTAAATTCATTTAATAATTTAAAATTTGTTTTTTTTTTCGAATGTTGCCATTGAACTTTTTTTTGTGAGTATGGGAACTTGGCAAAAACGTTTTTTTATGCATTCCTTGACATTTTTCTAAATCCTTTGATTGAATAATAACAGCAGTCATGTTTTAAGCATTCTTTGTTTAAAAATAATGATGAAGTTTAAAAAAAAAATTGGAACGCTATTTTAAGTTCAGTTATATTTAACTTTGTGTCATTTCCAGTTGAAACGAAGTATCAAAAACTATACGTTTGCCAATTTAAAAAATAACATGGAAGTTATAAGTATTGTTGAACTTTCGATTATTTTTTCAAAGATTAATTGTTTGTGTTTCTACTCTGAATCATAAATAATGAAATTCAATTTTTGAAGTTTTTTTTATTTGTTGTTTAGTTTCTGTATTTACAAAAAAATGTTTTTTTGCCTATGTTTAGATTTTTTTTTTAATCCATTGAGATTTTTTTTTCGGTGGTTAATATTGACTGTTCTTATAGAAAGTTGTTTGTGTGAAATCATTCTTTAGATAAGAAATGCCTATTATTTGAGCATTCTGGAAAAGTCTGAAAAAAAAGTCGGGAAAAAGTCGGGAATTTGAAAATGAAATTTTAGTGGTCACCCTGTTAAATACAAAAAAGTTGGTTTTCCCATACTAAATTCCATACAAAATTGAATCGCTTTGCGCAAAGTGTGGGCTGAACCAATCGCTCCCAAATTTTGGGGGGTTGTTCATGGACCCAAAAGGGACCGAAAAAACTTTGTTCTGAAAAATCGATCATGTCGAGCCATCCTAATGGGCACAATAATGATAAGTTACATTATCTCTAAGGAAAACACAATCAATTTTATTTTATTTGCAATAAAATTCATTCATTTTAATCAAAAAGTTGTACAAAAATGGCTTAAAGTAAAAAAATCTGGCAAAATCTGTCAATATCTGGCACAGAGAAGGGCGAATCTTTATTCTGGCAGACACTTGAAAAATCTGGCATTCCCAGATTTATCTGGCAACCTGGCAACCCTGAGTGTCAGCCAGAATAAAGATTCACCCTTCTCTGTGCCAGATATTGACAGATTTTGCCAGATTTTGCACTTAATGCCTATTTTGAACAACTTTTTGATTAAAATGAGCGAATTTAATTGAAAATCATAAAATTTAGAACTAGTTTTTCTTAAAGTAAATGTAAATTCAACATTTTCTAGGCCATGAAATCAGTTATTGCAGCTGAATTCTACAAACTTTTGAATTAATTCATATCCTCCCTCATCTTCATGATTCAGAATTATCAGATTTTCATCTGCCCGATTTTTCAATTTTTGACCTGGTAAAATTTTGCCAAATTTTGTGTCGCGTCGTTCTCAGCTCCCATATATCCGATTTTGATTCTTCTGAATGCAGATGATAGCTAGACCGCAAATTGTCCAGCGAACACCAACTCCATCTACCTTCAGGCTCGCTGAACTAATTCTCTCTCCTACCTATATGTGTTTTTGATATTGCGACTATGCTTCAATTTGTAATCTGCGTCGTTTCAAAAAAGTATGCACTCAGAACGATTTTGGAGCGCGCTGTTCGTTTCGGCGAAAAGTGTGTCAGTTTATGCAGACTTCAACAATAGAGTAATCTACGTGCGAATGTATTGTGCGTACGTACACGAAAATAAAGTGAGGTTAAATTTTGTCAGCCAGCAAAATCAAATGGTGCGCTAGTGTGCGTATGCGAAACGTCATAAAGCTCTATACATTGCATGTAAAAATTGGCGCGAAGCGAGAGAAGAAAGCTAGTGAAGAGAGGGAAGAGAGAAAAATCGGTTGACGTCAGTTCGTCAGTGGTTGTATCCCAAGGCTGTATATCATAGGTACTCGCGATCTTGCTTTGCATTAGTGTGAGTGCATGACTCCGTGCCACTAAAACCAAAACAATAACAAAAGAACAATGGACCGTGCCAGGAAAACCAAAACATAAACAATGTCAGTGTCAGTGGAGTGAGAGAGTCAGAGATAACGATTTTGACAACCGCACTACTACACACTCAATCGCGAGTACCTTAGGTAGAAAGCCATGGTTGTATCCCATTTAAAGACCCTTCCGAGAATTGAATAGCTTATTTTCATTAAGGCTTCATCCCTAAAGTACGTCACGCTAAAATCATCCAAAATTTACCCCTCCTCCCCCCCTTTGTCACGCTTTTCCTATAGCGGTTTACGCACTTCGGAAGGAACCGGTCAAGAAAAAAATCAAATGGACAACAGCGGCAGCGCAAGCAAGTCAGAGAGGGTGAAGAAAAGCCCCAAGAAATCGCTCCCTCTCCTTTGTTCTGCCGTTCGTAAAGCTGTTTCTTGACCCCTTTCCTTCCGATCTGCATACTAGCCTTATACTTATAACATGCAATGTCACACTTGCTCAGACCCCCTCTCCCCCCCTAGAGCGTGACATACTTTATGGATGACGCCTAACTATGTTTTTGAATAATGGGATGGATTCGCAAGGGTCAAATCATTTTGAAGAACTACAGTCAGAATTGAAAGTATAAATATTTTCGAATTAATAGGCCTTATCTTAATAAAAATTAAGGTGAGCAGAGACAGGTGCCGGGGAAGGGCATGGGCGCCTAAACAAAAGGGCCTAAAAACATAAGAAAAAATTACAAAACAATTCAAGAAGTTTTCTGGAGTTTTTTTAACCTTCCTGGGATGTTAAGAAAAACTTACGTTAAAGGTGTTAAGGTGTATATGACCCCGAAATTGAAAATGCTGGCAAAAATCCATATTGCATCCGATTTTTGTTCTTTTGGACGCAAATGAAAGGTATGGATGTCTAGAAAGGCACCTATGCTACGAGGACCCGATTTGGCCACTTTGGTCCCTGGGAATCGATTCCAAAGAAACAAATCTTCCGACAAACCTGCTCTCATAGGTTTTGTTCGGTTTAGGTATGGATTAATGCAAAATAAACTATTTATAATCTGTAAAAATAAAATTCATGCTCTCCGAAACAGGTTAAACGCCATTTGGACCATATTTGGCCACTCCGGAACCGGTTTCGAATACCCTTGAAGAGGCCAAATTGTTATTTTGGTAAATACCTATCGTGCGGCATATCAAACTTCATGAAATTGCAAGCCATGCACTCTGGAACCAGTAAAAAAAATCAATTGGACCATATTTGGCCACTCCGAAACCGGTTCCGGATACCCTGGAAGAATCAGAAGTATTAAAAAACACCCAAAAAGCAAAAACTGAAAATTTGGTTTATTGAACCTTTTCAATTAATTAATTAATTGGTGTTTTTTTTGAACCGCCTATTCAGGGTATTCAAAAACACCCTAAAAGTTATAGGACCTTTTAACCTTCCTGGGGTGTTAAGAAAAACTTACGTTAACGGTGTGAAGGGGTCTATACCCAAGTAGCACACTTTGTTCGCCAAAAGATTTCCGAACTTGTTGTTGAACTTATTTATTTTTTTTTCCAACGTCCCTGAGAACTCTTGAACGCTGGAAAAAGTGCACGTTTTTCTGTTGTTGAACATCTCTTAACCCGTTAGAAATGTGCGTGGTTTAATCAAGTTTTACCAGCGCACATCCTACTTGCATAGAGAACGTTTGTTAAACATGCCATAAGAACTCTTGACTGTAAGATTTTGAACCGGGTTGGATAACGTCGTTAGAACCGTTTAACAACATTCTGCCATTAAGATTCAGAAGGGAGATATGCAAACGTTTTGATAACCGTTCAAGAACATATCGTGGCAGACAAGAATGTTAAACAGGCTTTTCATAAAATACATCCAAGGTGTTCGTTTAAAAGTGTTTTTTCTTAATTTAATCCTTTATTTGTTAGTAATGTCGTTTTACAATACTTTAACTACTAGTTTTTTTTGTAATTTATTAGTTTGGACAGGGATACGTCATTTATGAATGATAATAATATGAATGATGGATAATAAAAAAATATCAACCTTAAAAAATCATCCAATTTCCTAATTATGCCTTTGGAGATTGTTTTTCAATTATGTTTGAGTGCTAATTAACATTGCTTGCTACTGCTACTCTGCTACTGCTGCTGGTTCCCGGTGTTGCATTTTCAGTTTTCCTATTTGATGAAGAATCCTCAGGGCAAGTATCGAACCCAAGATCAGTCCAAATATCAAGTCCGGGCGCGCGTCTGCTTCTTTCCACGAGGGGTAATGTTGGATGAGCAGGCCTAAACGTCAACAAGAAGTCTGCGGTCATCTAGGTTTTACCAAGTTGACTAATCGTTTGCCAAAACTCCTTTTGAACATAAGCTGTTTCTATTTTTAGAACTATTTGTGCTTGTTTCGTAAACATGTTCTTGCTCGGTTTTCAAAACACGAACTTGAACTACACATAAACATCTTGTTTACGTGAAATCCCATCCTAAGCCAGAGGTCAATTCTTCTATGTTATCATGTTTAGCAAACTGAACCACACAACCATGTTGAACAACAATTTTTTGATCAAAATGAGAACAATTGGCCAAATTTTATGACACTTATTCAATAATTAACATATAAAAACGCTTGTGCAGCAATTGTTCAACATAAAAATAAAAAGCGATGTTTTACTTGCTACTTGGGTATGACCCCGAAATTAAAAATGCTGGCAAAAATCCATTTAGCAACCGATTTTCGTTCTTTTGGATGCAAATGAAAGGTATGAATGTCTAGAAATGTACCTATCCTACGAGGACCCGATGTTGCCACTTTGGTCCCTGGGAATCAATTCCAAAGGAACACATTTTCTGGCAAACCTGCTTTCATAGTTTTTTTTTAGATTTTGGTATGGTTTAATGCAACATGAACTATATTAAATCTCTAAAACTAAAAGTCATACTCTCCGGAACAAGTTCAATGCCATTTGGAACAGATCTGGCCACTCCGGAACCGGTTCCGGATACCCTGGAAGAGGTCAAACTGCTTTCTTGGTAGAAACCTATCGTGCGGCATATCAAACTTCACGGAATTACAAGCCATGCACTCTGGAACCAGTTAAAAATCAATTGGACCATATCTGACAACTTCGGAACCGGTTCCGAATACCCTGGAAGAGGCCAAACTGCTATTTTGGTAAAAAAACTATCGTGCGGCATATCAAACTTCATGGAATTACTAAAATTTAGCCAAACGCTTTGGAACCAGTAAAAAGCCAATTGGACCATATCTGGTCACTCCGAAATGAAACGGATTTCAATGCGAATGTGTACGACTTCCGTTTCAAACGCAACAACCGGTACGAACACAAAACGGAATTCGTATAATATTCGAATTGAATTCCGTTCTGATTTATAATTTGAATTGTGTTGACTGGGTGTTAGAGTTTAGCCACGTTCTGTGCTAAGTCATGTAAGCGTGCATCTGTCAAAACACACTTGCGAAAGAACAAAAATAACGGCCGCTGAAAAGGAACAAAAACGCTCGAAAAGTGACAGCAGCTCAAAAGCAAGCTCTAGTGTTTTGTATTTCGAGCAAGGGCTCTTTGGCGACCGCCGAACAGGACCGTTCGTGACAAGTTTTTCACAAATAACTGGAACATCCGGAACTAATTCCTTCCAACGGACGCAGGAAGCTAGCGGTAGGTAGTCATATAAAGTTATTATTACAAAAATCAAACTGATTTGTGTTCTCGCATTAGGTTGACGATGGATGAGGAATTTGAGTACGGCTCATCAGACGACGAGTCCGTAACTTCCGAACTCGGCGATGAAAGCGAAGATGATGATTAAGACAGCGAGGGCAGTGAGGATGATTCGGATTCCGACGATTCGGATTTTGACGAGCACATTGACCCCAAGTCATGGATTTCCAAGGACGGAACAGTTTGGGAAAGCCAGCCTCTGAAGATGGCTGCGGGACGTAAAAAAGCTCACGAAATTCTTCGCAACAAACCGGGAATTACAAGCTACGCCACTTCGAGGATAAGCAACAAGATCGAGGCCTTCAAGGTCTCATTTGATCAAAAACTGATTTCCTTGGTGATCAATCACACAAATGAGAAAGGAGTGGAAAAAATGGGTGACACGTGGAAGGTGCTTGATGAGTTCGAGTTCGATGGATTTCTTGGCCTTCTTATTTTGTGCGCTGTGCTGAAGTCGAACAAGGAATCGCTGGAGACTCTATGGGACGAAAACCTTGGAAGACCCATTTTCCGAGCCACCATGTCGCTGCAGCGATTTAAAACCATCCTTAGAATGCTACGGACTGATGATAAGACCACACGATCAACGGAGAAAGGCGCCGGAATCAAAGATTTCTGGGACCTCTGGAACCTGCAGCAAGCACTCCTGTTCACGCCGCACGAAGTCATCACTATCGACGAGCAGTTAGTGGCCTTCCGAGGTAGAGTTTTCTGCAGACAGTATATGCCCAACAAGCCGGCCAAGTATGGCCTCAAGTTTTTCAACGCGTGTTGCAGTAAAACCGGATTTGTTCTTCACTCGCAGCTCTATTTGGGCAAACGTGATGGCAAAACGGAAAAGAACCAGTCCCAGAGGGTTTCCGAAGATCTGCTGCTGAACAGGAGTTTCGAAGGTCGGACTGCAACCATGGATAATTGGTTTACTTCCGCCCCATTTGCCGCAAACTTGCTAAAGAATAAGATCGGATTAATAGGTACACTACGGAACAACCGAACGTGCATTCCACCAGCTTTGCTGAACATAAAAGGCCGAGAGGTTTTTTCTACAATGTTCGCGCATACATCCGACACGACGCTTGCCTCATACATTATGATTCATTATGATCAAAAACTCACCGAATCCACAAAAAAAAGCCTGAAATCATACAGTTCTACAACGCAAATAAAGGTGCAGTTGACACGGTTGACCGTCGACTGGCGTCGTATTCGGTGAAGCGATCAACCCGTAATTGGAAGAATGTCGTTGTCTCTAACGCAATCGATTTGTCGCTGAATAACGCCTTCATACTTTTCGACGATATTTTCTCAGGCTGGAACAAGTCCTTGGGCCGTAAAAGGATTTTTCTCCAAAATCTTGGAACTAACTTGGTCAACCCACTGATCGCAACTCGGCAAAGGATTCCAAGATCGATGTTTGCTGCCGAAATTGTCAGGACGGCGCGGGCGAAACATTCCTCTGGCGACACGCTACCAGGACCATCCGGCACAAGTCATCCTCCAACTGATAACGGCCGCTCAGAATCTTCGGAAACAAGTCCACTTCCTGCAGATATCCGCCGGAAACGCAGACGTTGTGTATTTTGCACTAAGTCGGACAACAAGCATAACACCAAATGCAGCAAATGCAATTCATACATCTGCAACAAGCACAGCTTGATTATTTGCCCGAATTGCGAAGCATAGGTCAACGCATATTTTTGATTTATCTCGGTACAAAGTGATATAAGCTAAACTTACACGGAATGAACTGAATTCAATAAATCTACTAATATTGTCAAATAAACTATTCATTGAAAATATTTCCAAAAACGATTACTAAAATGCTGCCGGTAGCCTTCTACACAAATTGCCAATTTACCATTTCTAGGGTACCCAAAACAGGTTCCAAAGTGGCCAAATATAGCTCAATTTGTTTTTAATTGATTTCAGAATGCATGACTTGTTCCGGAGTGGTCAGATATGGTCCAATTTTCTTTTGACTGGTTCCAGAGTGCATGGCTTGTAATTTCATGAAGTTTGATATGCCGCACGATAGGTTTTTACCAAAAAATCAGTTTGACCTCTTCCAGGGTATCCGGAACCGGTTCCGGAGTGGTCAGATATGGTCCAATTGGCTTTTGACTGGTTCCAGAGTGCATGGCTTGTAATTTCATGAAGTTTGATATGCCGCACGATAGGTTTTTACCAAAAAATCAGTTTGACCTCTTCCAGGGTATCCGGAACCGGTTCCGGAGTGGTCAGATATGGTCCAATTGGCTTTTTATTGGTTCCAGAGTGCATGGCCTGTAATTCCATAAAGTTTGATATGCCACACGATAACTTTCTACCAATATAGCAGTTTGGCCTCTTCCAGGGTATCCGGAACCGGTTCTGGAGTGGTCAGATATGGTCCAATTGATTTATAACTGGTTCCAGAGTGCATGGCTTGTAATTCCGTGAAGTTTGATATGCCGCACGATAGGTTTTTACCAAAAAAGCAGTTTGACCTCTTCCAGGGTATCCGGAACCGGTTCCGGAGTGGTCAGATATGGTGTAATTGGCTTTTTATTGGTTCCAGAGTGCATGGCGTGTAATTCCATGAAGTTTGATATGCCGCACGATAGCTTTCTACCAATATAGCAGTTTGGCCTTTTCCAGGGTATCCGGAACCGGTTCCGGAGTGGCCAGATCTGTTCCAAATGGCATTGAACCTGTTCCGGAGAGTATGACTTTTAGTTTTAGAGATTTAATATAGTTTATGTTGCATTAAACCATACCAAAATCTAAAAAAACCTATGAAAGCAGGTTTGCCAGAAAACGTGTTCCTTTGGAATCGATTCCCAGGGACCAAAGTGGCCACATCGGGTCCTCGTAGCATAGGTGCATTTCTAGACATTCATACCTTCCATTTGCATCCAAAAGAACGAAAATCGGTTGCAAAATGGATTTTTGCCAGCATTTTCAATTTCGGGGTCATATACTGCCCATGATCGCATAAATGTCCCATATGCATTTTTATCAATTTTGAGTTATTGATGCAGTTTGGTTCAAAATTGTGTGCTCTTTCAAAAGAGCCTATAACATCCAGTAGGGTAGGGTAGTCATCAATGAGACACTTTTGGTTTTCAACATTCAACGATTTTTGTATTTTTTTCATCAGCATGTTTTAATGAGCTTTTTGTTGCAATTTCATTCTTTTAATGTGTTCTAACATTGACAAAAATATGAGATCGATCCGATCTCTACAGTCAGAGCTATCCAACTGTCTCATTGTAGACGCACTTGACAGGAACAATGGGACAGGTGGGGAACAATGAGACACTCTACGAAAATCAATACTTTTCTTGTAAAACATCATGTTTTGGTGTTGTTCCATTGCAGGTGACTTGCCTTGAACATTTTGAAGCAATTTTGCCAACTTGAAACTTCAAGTAACAAAAGTTATACTAAAAAGTATATAAATTTTGTAAAATTCATAAATTTTACCAAATAGGGGAAATTCTCGTATCTTTGGCAGGTTAAGCTCTCGCTCCTAACTCCATCCAATTTGCTGATTTTCACTATTTAAACAACTAATTTTGCAAAACTTTAGTAGAAACTTGCTTGCTCACTTCTTATTGAGCTATTTATCACTCGATTTCAGTTGAAAACGCTTTTAATTAGCTTTAATTGCATGTCAAAGTTCTGACCTGCCAACATTAGAGGCACGCTGGAATTAGATGCTGTTCCCCTAACTTTATATTTTTAGTTAAATGAAGTTCAAACTCAATAAATATGCCAAAAAACACTTCCAATTCATGTTTTGAAAGATTTCCATAGATTTTGAAAAGTTTAATGAAGAAAAATCAAAGTGTCTCATTGTTACCCATGCACAGTGGTCCAGATCGCAAAATTAAGTGGAAAATGGATTTTCCGAAAAATGGTGACGTTTTGGAGCTTTGGTGTCTTCAGAAGATATGTTGCAAATGGAAAGGGGCAACTTTTGGTTTGGTTTAAAATTAGGGTGGTTCACGATTAGGGTGATTTTGAAAATCTAACTTTTCAGGAATATTTTGGGAATTTTATGTCTTCTAAAAGTTGTTGGGCTGGCCAATTCAAGCAACTTTGTCGAAGACACCAAATTATCTCGTAATCTACGCCTTCTATGACCTAATTTATAGAAAGCATCTGAGCAAACCTTCAAAAATCAGTTTTTTGAACGTGGCAATTCAGGGTTAATTTTTAGAGAAAAGTGATATTCGGAGCACTTTTAGAGCTCTACAAAACAAACATTTTCATTTTTTGACATGTCAATTTGGACTTAAGGGTCAAAAGTTACAGCCATTTTAAGGTAAAAAAGATGCAAATTTAAAACTTAAATATCTCAAAATGGCGCAAGCCAAATTTTAAGCACTAGGTTGCATTTGAAAGAGGAGATCCAGCACTACAAACGCTGAAAAATCTCAGGGTGTTTTTCTTTAAACTTGAGATATCTTCATTTGAAAAGTCTAATTTTCAAGGAAAACCATATGGGACCACCCTAACGAAATTCGAAAATTGTCCAAATATATGTTTTCCATGTAATTTTGCCCGCTGAATCTGAATCTGCCCTCAGAATTGAGCTAAAATGTCAACAAATCGATTTTGGTCATATTTTGGGTTTCCATGTAAAATTATCATTTAAACCCAAAATATGACCAAAATCGATTTGTTGACATTTTGGCTCAATTCTGAGGGCAGATTCAGAGCGGGCAAAATTACATGGAAAACATATATTTGGACATTTTAGAATTTCGTTAGGTGGTCCCATATGGTTTTCCTTGATAATTAGACTTTTCAAATGAAGATATCTCAAGTTTAAAGAAAACATCCTGAGCGTTTGTAGTGCTAGATCTCCTCTTTCAAATGCAACCTAGTGCTTAAAATTTGGCTTGCGCCATTTTGAGATATTTAAGTTTTAAATTTGCATCTTTACCATGGCTTTTGACCCTTAAGTCCAAATTGACATGTCAAAAATGAAAATGTTCGTTTTGTAGAGCTCTAAAAGTGCTCCGAATATCTCTTTTCTAAAAGTTAACCCTGAATTGCCACGTTCAAAAACTGATTTTGAAGGTTTGCTCAGATGCTTTCTATAAATTTGGTCATAGAAGGCGTAGATTACGAGATAAAAGTTGCTTGAAAGCCCAACAACAGAAGACATAAAAATTCCCAAAATATTCCTGAAAAGTTAGATTTTCAAAATCACCCTAATCGTGAACCACCCTAATTTTCAACCAAACCAAAAGTTGCCCCTTTCCATTTGCAACATATCTTCTGAAGACACCAAAGCTCCAAAACGTCACCATTTTTCGGAAAATCCATTTTCCACTTAATTTTGCGATCTGGACCACTGTGCCATGGGCCGAAAAGAGTGGGGAACAATGAGACAGCACTGGATTCTAGGTATATTCTAAATGTTGGTCAAACCTAATAAAAAGACATTGTAGCCCGACTCATACCCTGTGAAATGACGAAAGAAATTTGGAGAAATATTAGTTTTTGTGTTAATGGCAGCCTATGAGCGAAAATGTAATTTTTAGTCATAATTTACTTTTACACCCCAGTATCAAACATGTATGAATAACTTTGCAAGGGAGCGTCCATAACCAAAGCCACTATTATGGCAGACGTGTATCTAGTAGACACACCTTTCCTCCAAATATGAGCCTGATTGGTTGAAACTACGTCTTGTGAGAGCCATTTTATCATTGTCCATTTGTCTCATTGATGACTACTCTACCCTACTTTGTTCGAGAAATCAGGAGGAAATCCAGTTTTTTCGCGAAAACTTAACACGTAGCCTTATGTATGGGACAAACTTCAAATGCATTTTTCTCAGCTTGCTGTTTTTGCATATGGGACATTTATGCGAACATGGGCAGTATAGACCCCTTAACACCTTTAACGTAAGTTTTTCTGCTGCGCCCTTCCTAGGGGGCGCAGGAAGTTACTTCCGGTTGCAAAGTGCTTGTTTCAAAAAGTTAGGAAAAGTCATAAAGTTTCAAGTTCGTAAGTTGAATCGTTGTTAAGTTACAGCACATTTTATAAGCCGTCTGGGTCATATAGACTCTAACACCTTAGGAGGGTTAAAAAAAAATCTTCAGATTCTAAAAACTTAAAATAAACATAATTTCTGAATAAATTAAATTGATTGTATATATCAAGCAATACAATGTAATTGGTCAAATGTGGATTTTTAAACAAACAGTGCATTTCTTCACGTCAATATTGCGGATTTCAAAGATTTTTAGACAATCGTGCAAGTTGTGAAAAGCTCTCCAACAAAGTGCACACCTCAAACTACTGCAGAAAAAAACTATCTAAGACACACACCCTAGTTTGAGACTGATCTAAAGTGGTCGAAAGCAACAAAGCTCAGTTGGGACACGCACCACTCTAGGCGAGCGGGGGCCCAGTCAAATCAATCCGAATTCTGAAATGGAATCTAATTAGAATCGTATACAAATTCCGTTTCAAACGCAACAACCGGTTCCGTGTTCGTGACTTTTTTGGGGCTACCCCCTGAAATCAAAGATTGACCCATCACTAGGCTAAATTCCAAATTTGAGCTCATTCTGACCACGGGAACCCCTCCCTCCAATCGCTTAAAGTTTGTATGGGAAAAATCGTCAAAATGTATGGAGAAAAGCAACTGTTTTACGTTTTTACCTGTGGAAGGCGCCATAGTTATCCGATTCTTACCATTTCTCAAATGTAGAACCTTCATTATATTTAGAACAATTTTCCCGAAGACACCATATTTTTAGGATTTTTTCCCGCAAAGTTATTAGCGCCCAAAACTGACCATTTTTGCGCGGCCAGCTGTAAGGGGCTACCTAACAACGATGTTTATTTCCAATTCGTACACGCACGTGCTCTCTCTCAGGTTCAAACTCTCTCACGAGTTTGCTTGCCTGCCTGGCTGTCTGCCTGCCTGCTTACCAACAAGCGCGCGCTGTTTCTCTTCTTGGACTTTTGTCGTCGTCGTCTTTTTCGTTTGCTATCCGCTGCGCTGCGTTCCTGGCATGGTTATTATAATTTTCAAGATATATTTCGATATTTATTTCGAGATATAAAATGATTAACAATAGATATCATATTATCAGAGCGTGTGTGAGAGAATACAAATTTCGATAAATTAGTTCCTCCATGAATTGTCATCTGTTCGATCTGTTATGTTATGTAATTGAAATTTATTTCTAGTTTTGGTATCATACCAAACTCAAGACTGGGATTTTAACTCTTCTAGAAAAAATATAAGACTTTTTTTAACTTAGTCAAGTATAGATTTCAGGAAGAACAATACACTTAGACAATTCATCGATTTTGGGAACTGTTTTTTCCACTTTTGTATACTATCAAACAAGCTTAAAAAGATAACATTTGAAGTTTTTTCGTAGCCCTATGATCACGATTATTTTTCATTCCATACAAAATATTTTAATCTGTCGAAAATATAAAAAACTTCCTTATAACAAATTGCGGTATATTTTGCCTTTAACGATTATTAGAAGTTTACGATTCCGAAACATCCAAAAAGTGCAACGATGTCTAAAAGAAAAGCCTCAAAAATAGAGATTGTTGAGCTAGCTAGTTTGAAATCTGTAATCAAATCGCCTTCGAATGGACAAGCAGTTGGTCGGATGATATTTAGAGTAAAAAAAAAACAAAATTTGTATTACCTGAAGATTGAATCATTCTCTCTAATGAGCATATACGAACAACTGCTTGTAATGCTTGGAAAAACAAACAAATCCTGTTCATTTGCTTCATTTTTTTAAACGAGGCTAAGCCAATGCCTAAGTCTTTTATTCAAATTATTTTTTTTTAGTGCACTTTTTTTCAATTTTGACATAATCTAAGAATTTATATGCTAAATATATCTCAAAACAAACCTGCTATTTTAGTTGAAAATTATAATAAACATGCCAGGAACGCAGCGCAGCAGATATCAAACGAAAACGACGACGACGACAAAAGTCCAAGCAGAGAAACAGCGCGCGCTTGTAGGTAAACAGACAGGCAGGCAGGCAGGCGAGCAAGCTCGTGAGAGAGTTTGAACCTGAGAGAGAGCACGTGCGTGTACGAATTGGAATTAAACATCGTTGTTAGGTAGCCCCTTACAGCTGGCCGCGCAAAAATGGTCAGTTTTGGGCGCTAATAACTTCGCGGGAAAAAATCCTAAAAATATGGTGTCTTCGGGAAAGTTGTTCTAAATATAATGAAGGTTCTACATTTGAGAAATGGTAAGCATCGGATAACTATGGCGCCTTCCACAGGTAAAAAAGTAAAACAGTTGCTTTTCTCCATACATTTTGACGATTTTTCTCATACGGTCAGAATGAGCTCAAATTTGGAATTTAGCCTAGTGCCAAATTTTATTTTTTTTGTGTTTTTAAAACCGCCTGGAGTCAAAACTCCGGATTCAAAAAACTTAGAATAAACATTTGTCAATTAATTAAATTTTTGTACATATTGTCGTGATCGGGGACTTTCTTTTATAATAAAAACACAGATATTTTGCAATTAACAAACAACACGTCTTATTCCACAGAAATTAACCACAAAACTGATTTGACAATCTTCATTCTCTCTTTCGCCGGCCGCGTGCATCTCGTTGTTTTCTCGCTCGTTGTTCTCTCTCGCAGCTCGCTAGCGCGCTCTCGCACTCAATCCACGATTAGCTAACAAGGCAATATTCATGAAGGTGCGCACTTTTTGTTGCGCTCTTAACTCTTATTTATGAATTATATCAATCTTATAATAAATACTCATTTAATAATTTATTACATATTCAATCCTGCAACCCATAATCCCTACATTCTCCCTCTTTTCTACTCTCAAGATGACGAATATCAATCATAATTCCTAACAGAAAAATTGCATGAATGCTAAATCAATTAATGTTTTTTTTTATTTCCTAAAAGATTTTCGTCGGGTTCCTCGACTATGTTTTCATGCTGATCTAAATACGAAAGCGCAGTCTTCGAAATGTTTCATCTATGTTGTCCAAGAGGCTGACATCCGATCGCAGAAGTTGTAGAAAATGGAATGCTCTGATGAGGTTGAAAATTTAAAACACCTGAAAATATAAGAAAAAGAAAAAACGAGGAGAAAAACAAAAACCACAAATATTTCTCAAATAAATGCAGGTTTATCAATTTTTTATGCAATACGAGATTAGTGATTGTTTACCTGATTTTCTTTAAATTTTATGTAATTTAAAATTAAAAAGCAAATTTTACAAACATTGCTGAAACAACACAACACGATTTAAAAAATAATAATTCAAATTCAAAAGCAATTTTTATTTTTTTAAACATTTCGAATTAAATGGAATCACATTATTTTTATTTATCATCATTTTGTGAATATGAAATATAAAACAATGTGTTCTAAATTTAAAAATCTAACGTGTTGCTGACTTAAATAACAAATAAAGCATAATCCTGGCGTTTTCAAAGTTTTAAATTTATGTGTACCATAAAAAACAAAGAATAAGCATTTCTAAAAATATATACAATGTGGTAATTTATTTAACTTATTTAAAAAAAAACTGAAACAAAAACTATGACAGGCACAGATATTGTTTTTACTCAAATTTACACTTTGAATTTATGTGCGCCCGCCACGGAGTTCAAACCGATCTATGGATTATGAGCCCAGGCCCAGTGCCACGTCCGATTGATCCACTAGACGGAACTTGAAGGTAAACATAAACTGATTTTAGGTAATGTTAAATGCAAACGTGACGAAAAGTATATGTTTGTGCTTAATACCCAAAAACACCCAAGATGGATCTTCAAGCCTTCCTCATTTTCAATATTTTTATCTGTACTTTTCTGTAACTTATTCCCAACCAAGCTGTACAGCTAAAACAAACAATTTTTTTTTAAATAAAGACTAGCATGGAGATCGGAAGGAAAGGGGTCAAGAAACAGCTTCACGAACAGTAGAACAAAGGAGAGGGAGCGTTTTCTTAGGGTTTTTCTTCACCCTATCTGGCTTGCTTTCGCTTCTACTGCTGCCCATTTGAATTTTTTTTTTGACCGGTTCCTTCCGATGTGCATACACCGCTTAACATTGTATCAAAAATTACCGCATTTTAACTAATTTTAAACTTGTTAATAAATCATGGCAAAAATTACTAAAATGCAAAATCAGTAATATTTTCGAAGAATTTGTTTTCATCAGTACCGGTACACTTTTATAAAATAAAAAACAGTCCATATTTAAGTTTAAGATGATTTCTTGAAAAGCAATATCAATAAATGAAGCAAATTGCAAAAATAATATAAATAATTCAATTAATGCTCAAAATGTGCTTTGCTTCACAAAATACATTTTTTTTTTTATAAAAAAATAAAATCAAATGTTGTTTATTCTTGCCACAAAAGTTTTCTTAAAAAAAAGTTACATATTTAACGATTTTGTTCTGTAAATGCATGGTAGTATCAACATTTTTCAACTTTTATATTAAAAATTTTGTACTTTCTATTAATATTCACTTACGCGATCTTTTAACCAGACAAAGAATAGTTTTTACCGAATAGTTTTTTTTCTCTGTTGTGTCTACTTAATAATATTTTTGTTTATCTTGAAACAAAACATAGTTCAGAAAATATTATTCTAATGAATAAAACAAAATCATGTGGTAAATTGTTGCAATAAAAATAAAATATATAAACTGAAATAAATGCCGTTCCGCTATATTCGATTTCTATTATATGTCAAATTAATTTTCTCTTCAAATTGTATTTATTGTAGCTAAAGGTATGGATTCAAGCACTGTTGATATTACCGTAGATTAGATTATTCAATGTTACATTTAATCATGATCAAAACAATGTTTAAGGTCATTTTATTTATATATACCTTCAAAATGTACTGTGCTTATCAGATAACAAAAAAAAAACATATTTTATTCAATTATTCTTGTAATGCATAGATGTATAGATTGCAATCTGACTACTATCTCAAAGGGTTCCAGCTCTGGCGAAACATTTTTCAAACTACCACCGCAGAGGTCTGTCAGGCTCCAACACGGAGGAGACAATATCCTAACCATAAATTCCTTCAAAACGTATCTTGCTTATCTAAAAACAGCTGAAAGATTTTTTAATGTTTTATTTTTAAATATTTTGTTTTATTTTTCTCGTAATGTAAAATGAGTTCCAAGCAACTTTGATATATTACTTGAGTAGATTGTTCACAGAAACTTAATTTTTTTTAATCACGATCTTTACGATCCCTGTCAATAATTTCTTTTCTTATTTAAAATTTTAACTTTTTCTTTGCTGATAAACTCCTGTTATGTAATTTGAAAAAGTTTGGTTTCATAATTAAGTACAATCGATTAAAGAACCCCAAAGTTTCTTTAATTTATTTCAAAATAATGTTTCTCTTAATTGATTTTTGATGTATTTACCATACTAAAATTTTGAAAGTTTTTTTTTTAACTCAATAAAATGATACAGTGTTAAAATATAATTTTTATCGAAATTAATGAATGATTTTGAACCATTTTGATACAAATAACAGATATTACATTGAAAAATAAATTTAAATATTTCCTAGTTTTTTTTTAAATAATGTTTTTTTTTGTTGCTCAAATTGTCACTCATACTTCTTAATTCAAAATTAATATTCAAAAATTTGTATTATTTTCTCTTGTGACGCAACGCTCTCACACTTTAAATTATATTTCAAGCATTTCTGATGATTAATCATTCCTTTATTTATTATTTAAAAATGCATCAAATTAATTATTAAGTGTATTATTTTACATTTTTTAACTAATAATGTAATGTTCATGTTAACAATTACTTAAATTTTTACTTCCCTGTGAAATAATGTTGGGTTTCAAGCAACTTTTGTATCACAGCTGAGTTAATCGATTAAAGTAACAATTAACCATAACAACTATCAATATGGAATACTTAATCATTAGCGTCTTTCAATTTAGTAGAGGTTTATCTTTTAAGAGAGGAAAACTCCAGTTTTAGTAATAGTGACAACCGTTTTAGTCCTATTCGATGAATTTAAAATCATTTTTTTAGGTAGTTCACAGACATAACGCCAAAATACATATAAGGCTTTCTAGTCAGAAATTTACCAACACATTCAAAGTATGTTTACATGACAGCTGGACGTTTGTTTGCATCAGGTTTCCTATCTCTTTCTAGCAAAAGTTTTTTGTCAGGCGACTTCTAGCTGGTTTTTTTGACTGGCTGCCCGATATGTCAGCCAACATACTTCGCAGGGCTGTGACAGCTACAGCTCGATCATTGTTTGCATCAGGACACTGTGACGTCATTTTTGAGTTAAATTATATTTTTTTCATTGGGCCTAGAAAGCCTTATTGCTTTATCTGTGCTTGCTTTATCTGTGGATACCCAAAAGTGCTCACTTTCACATTTAAATTTATTTATTAATTTTCTTAGGTCAATTTCTTTTGTGATGTTAAAGACGGTTCTTAATTGAATGAAAAAATTTGCTGAACAATATATTTGTAAAATCCATAAGGCTCCTTCTGCGAAGTTATTTGAAAAAACGTTACATAATCCACCTTTAGGAGGTTGATGCCTTCCTCTCATTTATAGAGTGATTGATCTCCCCTAACGTGATCGCAGCACCAGAGCTCCTAATATATTAACAGACTACCTACAGACTTTTTGTCAAGATTATACAGACACGGCCTTTGAGGAAAAAGGCATCCCTCTACACAGCTTTTTCGTGGCGATCAGACCCGACCAGTTGAGGTTATGTGAATTCAGACCATTTTTTAAACTGCTTGTAATTTAAGATAGGTAAGTCAGATCTTGAAAATTCTTACTTTACCTAAAAGGTCTTCTCATATGCTTTCTAAAAATTTATAACATGTGAGAGTTTCATGAAAAAACACCCTTTTACCATAATTTTAATTTAATATGAAACGGTTTTTTTTAACATGACTTTTTAAATGCATGATAAAACTGCATGAATTTAAATAGCAACTTTGGGGACGTTAAGACGGATCGATTAAAACCGTTCCGGCCAAAATCGGTTGAACCTGTGACGAGATATTCCAGTGACATTGATTTGGTACACATGTCTACATACAGCCAAACACACAGACATTTGCTCAGTAGGTGATTCTGAGTCGATATGTACATATGAAGGTAGGTCTAGGAGGTCTAATTAAAAAGTTCATTTTCCGAGTGATTTTATAGCCTTTCCTCAGTAAGGTGAGGAAGGCAAAAATCATCACAAAAGTCTGTCGGGTTCCTTTATCGAGGAGATTGTTATCTGACTGCTTTCGCAAAGAACTCCAGCACAGATTGTTCATTTTTTTATCTGACTACCATCGCAGAGGTCTGTCAGGCTCCAACACAGAGGAGACTTTTTACTGACTACCATCGCAGAGGTCTGTCAGGCTCCAACACAGAGGAGACTTTTTTCTGACTACCATCGCAGAGGTCTGTCAGGCTCCAACACAGAGGAGACTTTTTCTGACTACCATCGCAGAGGTCTGTCAGGCTCCAACACAGAGGAGACTTTTTTCTGACTACCATCGCAGAGGTCTGTCAGGCTCCAACACAGAGGAGACTTTTTCTGACTACCATCGCAGAGGTCTGTCAGGCTCCAACACAGAGGAGACTTTTTCTGACTACCATCGCAGAGGTCTGTCAGGCTCCAACACAGAGGAGACTTTTTCTGACTACCATCGCAGAGGTCTGTCAGGCTCCAACACAGAGGAGACTTTTTTCTGACTACCATCGCAGAGGTCTGTCAGGCTCCAACACAGAGGAGACTTTTTCTGACTACCATCGCAGAGGTCTGTCAGGCTCCAACACAGAGGAGACTTTTTCTGACTACCATCGCAGAGGTCTGTCAGGCTCCAACACAGAGGAGACTTTTTTCTGACTACCATCGCAGAGGTCTGTCAGGCTCCAACACAGAGGAGACTTTTTTCTGACTACCATCGCAGAGGTCTGTCAGGCTCCAACACAGAGGAGACTTTTTCTGACTACCATCGCAGAGGTCTGTCAGGCTCCAACACAGAGGAGACTTTTTCTGACTACCATCGCAGAGGTCTGTCAGGCTCCAACACAGAGGAGACTTTTTCTGACTACCATCGCAGAGGTCTGTCAGGCTCCAACACAGAGGAGACTTTTTCTGACTACCATCGCAGAGGTCTGTCAGGCTCCAACACAGAGGAGACTTTTTTCTGACTACCATCGCAGAGGTCTGTCAGGCTCCAACACAGAGGAGACTTTTTCTGACTATCATCGCAGAGGTCTGTCAGGCTCCAACACAGAGGAGACTTTTTCTGACTACCATCGCAGAGGTCTGTCAGGCTCCAACACAGAGGAGACTTTTTCTGACTACCATCGCAGAGGTCTGTCAGGCTCCAACACAGAGGAGACTTTTTTTCTGACTACCATCGCAGAGGTCTGTCAGGCTCCAACACAGAGGAGACTTTTTTCTGACTACCATCGCAGAGGTCTGTCAGGCTCCAACACAGAGGAGACTTTTTCTGACTATCATCGCAGAGGTCTGTCAGGCTCCAACACAGAGGAGACTTTTTCTGACTACCATCGCAGAGGTCTGTCAGGCTCCAACACAGAGGAGACTTTTTTTCTGACTACCATCGCAGAGGTTTGTCAGGCTCCAACAAAGAAGAGACTTCAAAATTAACTATGACTAATCAATTATAACGGCAAAAAACGTTGCTCAAATCAAATTTCAAAGCAAAACATTGATTGTCAATTTCTGCATAAATCTATAACATTTTCATTAGAATTCTAAAACGATAGTTTTCAATTTCCACAGCATCAAACAACAATCTAATATTGCATCAAATTCACAGTAAAATGTATCGTCAATAATAACAACAATAAAATCTTCATTCAAATAAAAACTAATTTTTTTCATTAACCATAAAATTAATAATCAAATTTTGCATCAACTTCAAAACAAAACATTGGTCATCAATTACCGTATAAACAATCAAATATTGCGTCAAATTTAAAACTCAAAATTGCCCATCATAAAACAACAATCAAATATTGCATGAAATTTAAAACCGAAAAAATACCGTTCTATAATAACAATACTCAAATTCAGAAAACAAATCTTGGCCTTCGATTGCCACAACAAAAAGCAAATCTTTCATCATATTCAAAATAATAACTGGTTTTCGATTACCACAATATCAATCAAACCTCGTATCTTACTCGAAACAAAATATTGGTTTTCATTTATCGCAAAAATAAGCAAATTTGTCATCTTATCATAACAAAACATTGGTTTATAATTCCCTCATCAACAATCAAATCTTTCAATCAAAAATAACCCTGTAAATTTTGTAATTTGTGATTTTATTGGACTTTGCATCAAGTCATTGCCACAACAAGCATATCTTTCATTAAATTTAAAACAAAACTAACAAGAAGCAAATATTTATCTTATTCAAAAATAAACATTGGTCTTCAATTACCAAAGTAACCAGAATCCAATCCAAAATAAAAAATAAAAATAATGATCATGATCATCAATAATAACAACAATCCATAACAATCAAATTCAAAACAAAACATTGGTCGTCAATTATAATAACAACAATAAAATTCAAACAACAAATTTGATTTCAATTACCAAAACAATAACTAAATTAAAAACAAATTATCTACCTTCAATCGCAAACTAATCCTCCATCAAATTCAAAACGAAATATTGATTTTCAATTTCCACAATCTTGTCAAATCTTTTGTCGAATTATAAACAAAATATTGATTTTCATCAATCACAAAAATAAGAAAAAAATTGAAGTCTAATTCGTAACAAAACATTGGAGTTTAATTTCCACAACAACGATTAAACATTGCATCAAATTAAAAACAAAACATTGGTCGTCAATCCAAACAACAACAATCAAATCTAAAGCAAAAATGTGATTGTACAAAAACAATCAAATTTTGAGCAAATTATTTGCCTTCAAATTCCACCATAAACTTAGAATAAAACATGGTTTTCAATTATCACAACGAAAAGCCAAACTTACTACTTCAAAACAAAACATTCGTTCCCAATATCACAACAACAAGCAAATCATTCATTAAATTCAAGACCGTCAATTATCGCAGATAGTTTTATGCCTTTTATCAATTTCAAATAACAAGTTCAAACAAAAATCTACCTGTTTCAAAACACAGGCAAAACAAAAAAGCGAAACTTTGGACCTGCATCTTGGCAGGTAAACAAAACTGTTGGATTTCACAACACAACAATTCAAGCAAAACAAATGATCTTTCATGAATCAAAAAGGTTCGACTTACCGGACTGTGCCATTGTCGTGATCGGGGACTTTCTTTTATAATAAAAACACAGATATTTTGCAATTAACAAACAACACGTCTTATTCCACAGAAATTAACCACAAAACTGATTTGACAATCTTCATTCTCTCTTTCGCCGGCCGCGTGCATCTCGTTGTTTTCTCGCTCGTTGTTCTCTCTCGCAGCTCGCTAGCGCGCTCTCGCACTCAATCCACGATTAGCTAACAAGGCAATATTCATGAAGGTGCGCACTTTTTGTTGCGCTCTTAACTCTTATTTATGAATTATATCAATCTTATAATAAATACTCATTTAATAATTTATTACATATTCAATCCTGCAACCCATAATCCCTACACATATCAGTGCATCTCTTCACGTCAATGTTTTTTTACATTAAGAATGAGTTAGCACACTCAAGAGTGAACTAGCCCCTTGGCTAGTTCTGAATTTGAATAGAACGTATATTTCGGTTCACCGACTAAATCCATTTCATTGCTTACTTTTGTTTGTTCGACCACTTTCTTGTTTGTTTTTGCTGCCTGTGCTGAGATAGTTCTAGAAACTTCGTTTCAAACAGGCAGATGCTTCAACAGGGAAAAACAACTACCTACTTTGGCTCACCAGCTCACGTGAGCGCAAAACGCTCCGGTGAGCGTGAGCGAGCACGAGCTGCCTGATAAAAACTCACGCTCCAGCTGGAGCGAGCACGCTTTCCGTGAGCGCTCGCTCATTCGCAACCCTGGACCACTGTCTCATTTGTTTTCGCTGCCTGTGCTCAGGCAGTTCTAGAAACTTTACGACTAATGCGCAGCTGCTTCAACAGGAAAAAATATCCTGCGTGAGCGCGAGCTACCTGATAAAAACTCACACTCTAGCTGGAGCGAGCACGCTTTCCGTGAGCGCTCGCTCATTCGCAACCCTGATGTTACATCAGATTTTCATTAAGAAACCCAAAACAATTTACACAATTTCAGCATTTCGAAGAATATGCATTTCAAGATAATGATGGACTTCATTAAAAATCAAATTATTCACTCTACAGGCATTGCCTTGGCGTTCTCGATTGCGAGATTCCTACTCGAAACTAAGTGTCCGAAGGGTTGATTGTTGAGGCAATTGCAAACCTCTTTTTACACCTTAGCTTCCATCTACCCTGGGATTCAAACTGACGACCTTTGGATTGTGAGCCCAACTACCCACCAGCGACTCCACCGAGACAGGGAGACGACTCCTACACCTGGACTAAGCTAACGACCTAACCTCTAGATTAGACCGGGGCCAACATTTACTTCCCTTCCGACGGAAGGCATGATCAAACAAATCTCGTCTCGAAAAATGCCACCGGGACCGTCTGGGATCGAACCCAGGCGGACTGGGTGAGAGGCAATCATGCTTACCCCTATACCACGGTCCCAGCTATTTTTTCACTAAAATGCTAATAACTCCTTTTAGATTTAACCAATTGGGATGCTCTACCCTGCATTTTGCTGTATTTTTAAAGCCTTTTCAGATGCATTTTGAATTTTGAATGACCGAGCCACGTAGCCTAGTGGGAACGCGGGAGCCTAGTAAGCGGTAGATCGGGGTTCAAATCCCGGCTCGGACCAACACAACTTTTTCTCTTCTGGATTCGATTGCTTAGTAAAAGGATAGTACACTGATCGGAAGGAAAGGGGTCAAGAAATGGCTTTACGAACAGCAGAACAAAGGAGAGGAGCGATTTCTTGGGGCTTTTCTTTACCCTCTCTGGCTTGCTTTAACTGCCGCTGCTGCCCATTTGATTTTTTTCTTGACCGGTTCCTTCCGATGTGCATACACCGCTAAAGGGAAGGCAGTGTATCGTCACAAACTGGACCTTATCACGACACCTTAGGAAGGTGACCTATGGAATGTTAACATTAACCTTAACATGTTAACATTAAGTTGAGAATGAAATTGCCACTGAATCCGTTTTGAAAATGTCGGCCCCGATACTCTTCAAGGGTGTTCCCCTCAGGAACTGGGAAAGATTTACTTTTTACTTTTGAATTTAGCATTAGCATTAGCACTTTAGGACGCCCAATCCACGGATGGCTCCACAACGCTTATCCCACTGTTTGGTGTTGTTGTGTTAGACCCTCATCCGGAACAATAATCCAACACGGGAGATACCATGTCTTCATCTTTTGATGAGTGTATAATACAGCCCAGGGCATAAGGGGGTCCTCGCCGGGTCCAAGCTATCCTTTGGGGAACGGAAGGAATGTTAGTAAACACCTATCTAAAGTGCGCAAGGATCCCTGCGTCACCTTAGTGGTATCCAGGTTTTTAAGCGAAGATGGCGTTTGAATGTTGAACGTCCGAAATGTCAAAATCGCGCAGTAGCACCAACATTAGAAAAAAATGCGGCTGTCATGCCATGGCACACTTTTTTCGTAATGTTGGTACCACTGCGTGATTTTGACATTTCGGGCGTTCACCATTCGAACGCCATTTTCGCTTAAAAAGCTGGATAGATGTTTGTAGGGAGGTTTTGGACTCAATGTTAGTGGAATGGTAGGACCCTAGGATATACCTCGGAAGGTATTGCGGGTGAGTCGATAGGGTTAATTTTTGTGTATTAGGCAGCAAACTGCATTAATAAGCGTTTGATTATTAAACCTCTCCAGCCGGCAAAAGAGTGTTTCAATTTGTAGTTATTTTGTTGATTACCTTTAAAACTAAAACTAGACTTGGTTGAAGTAACCCGAAAATATGAAACGTTGCAGAGTTTAGGAGGTTCAGCTCTCAGTTGCCCTTATGAAATAGAAGAATTAATTGTGCACCATTTGATGCGTTAGCGTTTGAATATTAGAAGTTTTTTTATTTTTTAAATTTATATTTATTTTGAATTTCGCTTCCATGAACATTCATTCAGTTAAAATATTATTGAGTGTCCAATCACAATCGATGACTTTTCACCTCAATTTTAAATACTAGCAACTTTCATTTATTCATGAAATATTGTAGCTTTCGCTATTCAGTGATTTCAAATGTAGGAGGTCCTACATGTACAAAGGGGGAAAGGGATACCTTAAAACTAACTTATAAACTATATAAAGAGCGGATCAATGCAGCTGAAGACTGCAATGATTTTTGTCGAAATGCATCAATTATCTTATTGGACATAACATCCAAAGTGTCAACTTCGGCTAATTGATGAAGTTCACTGGTGCTGAACCAGGAGGTAGTTTCAGAATCATTTTCAGAATTTTGTTCTGAATCCTCTGAAGTTTTTTCTTCCTGGTTAAGCAACAGCTTGTCCAGATCGGCACAGCATAAAGCATGGCAGGTCTGAAAATTTGTTTATAAATTAACAGTTTATTCTTGAGACAAAGTCTAGAATTCCTGTTTATAAGTGGATACAAACATTTAATATATTTGTTACATTTAACCTGGATACTTTCAATGTGATCCTTGTAAGTAAGGTTTTTGTCAAAAGCAAGTCCAAGATATTTCACTTGATCCTCCCACTTTAAATTTACCTCATTCATCTTTATAATGTGATGACTTTTGGTTTAAGAAAATCAGCCCTTGGTTTGTGAGGGAAAATAATAAGTTGAGTTTTGCAGCATTTGGAGTAATTTTCCATTCTTTCAAATAAGAATTGAAAATATCCAAGCTTTTTGTAATCTTCTTGTGATGACACGAAGGCTTCTACCTTTGGCGGAGATGCTTGTATCATCAGCAAAAGTGATTTCTGACATCCTGGGGCAAATCAGGCAAGTCAGAAGTAAAAATATTGTATAAAATTGGACCCAAAATGCTTCCTTGAGGGACGCCAGCACGTACAGGTAGTTGATCAGATTTGCTGTTCTGATAACATACCTGCAGAGTACGATCCGTCAAATAATTTTGAATAATTTTCACGATGTAAATCGGAAAATTAAACCTTTTCAATTTCGCAATCAAACCTTTATGCCAAACACTGTCAAATGCTTTTTCTATGTCTAGAAGAGCAGCGCCAGTAGAATAGCCCTCAGATTTGTTGCTTCGAATTAAATTTGAAACTCTCAACAACTGATGAGTAGTTGAATGCCCAAGGCGAAATCCAAACTGCTCATCAGCGAAAATTGAATTTTCATTAATGTGCGTCATCATTCTATTAAGAATTATTCTTTCGAATAATTTACTAATAGATGAAAGCAAACTAATGGGCCGATAGCTTGAGGCTTCAGCAGGATTTTTATCCGGTTTTAAAATCGGAACTACTTTGGCATTTTTCCAACTACTGGGAAAATATGCCAAATCAAAACATTTGTTGCAAATTTTGACCAAGCTACTTAAAGTTGCTTCAGGTAATTTTTTAATTAAAATGTAAAAAATGCCATCCTCACCAGGGGCTTTCATATTTTTAAATTTTTTGATAATAGATTTTATTTCATTCAGATCCGTATTAAAAACATCATCTGATGAAAATTCTTGTTCAACAATATTCTGAAATTCTATTGAAATTTGATCTTCAATAGGACTCAAAACATTTAAGTTGAAATTATGAGCACTCTCAAACTGCTGAGCAAGTTTTTGAGCTTTCTCCCCATTAGTTAATAGAATATTATCACCATCTTTTAAAGAAGGGATTGGTTTTGAGGTTTCTTAAGAACCTTTGAAAGTTTCAAAAGGTTTGGAATAAGGTTTAATTTGTTCGACATCTCTTGCGAACTTTTCATTTCTCAGGAGAGTGAATCTGTGGTCAATAACCTTTTGCAAATCTTTTGAATTCGCTTCAGTGCAGGATCACGAGAACGTTGATACTGTCTTCGGCGAACATTTTCAGACGAATCAAAAGCTGAAGATCGTCATCAATAATGGGAGAATCAAATTTGACTTGGACTTTAGGAATAGCAATATTCCTAGCATCCAAAATTGCATTAGTTAAAGATTCCAAGGCTGAATCAATATCAGCTTTGGTTTCTAAAACAAAATCATGATTTAAATTATTCTCAATATGATGCTGATACCTGTCCCAATTAGCTTTGTGGTAATTAAACACAGAACTATTGGGTCTGGTAACTGCTTCATGAGAAAGTGAAAAAGTTACTGGAAGGTGATCAGAATCAAAATCAGCATGAGTCACTAAAGGACCACAATACTGACTTTGATTTGTCAAAACCAAATCAATTGTTGATGGATTTCTAACAGAAGAAAAGCAAGTTGGCCCATTCGGGTATAAAACCGAATAAAGACCAGAAGTGCAATCTCTGAATAGAATTTTACCATTGGAATTTACTTTTGAATTATTCCAAGATTGGTGTTTGGCATTAAAATCACCGATGATCAAAAATCGAGATCTATGCCGAGTAAGTTTATTCAAATCCCCTTTGAAATAATTTTTATTTTCCCCAGTGCATTGGAATGGCAAATATGCAGCTGCAATCATAATTTTCCCAAAAGAAGTTTCAAGTTCAATGCCCAAACTTTCAATAACTTTTAACTTAAAGTCACGTAACGTGCTATAAGTCATACTACGGTGGATAACTATTGCAACTCCACCGCCATTTCGATTCATTCTGTTATTGGTTATAACTTTATAATCTGGATCACTTTTCAAATAAGTGCCAGTTTTTAAAATGTTTCGGTTATAACAGCAACATGCACGTTATGAACTCGTAAAAGTTGAAAAATCATTTTCTTTCGCTTTTAAAGAGCGAGCATTAAAATTCATAATATTGATGGAATTACTTAGATCCATGATTAAACTTGAGGGTAAGAACAACATCATTCGCAAATTTTAATCCAATCTGGATAGCTTCCATCATGGATGTAGCATTACTCATTGTTTGAATCAAACCAAACAGTGAGTTTTGCAAAAAGTCATTTTTCAAACGTAACATCGCCGAGATCAGAAGATCCCAAAGCGTTGCCAGCAGAAAAATTTTCAAATGAAATTTGAGGTACCTGCCCAATTTGAAAATTGGTAGAGGATTTAAAATTCGTGGATGAACCCGAACCCGAAACGACGTTGGCATAAGAAATGCCATTGCTGTTACCTAACTTTTCCACGGTAGGGGTATTTCTAGCATTGTTCGAGTGAGACAGCACGAACGTTTGATTTAAAGATGCAGGTACAACCTGACTTTGAGAAAATTTCGGTTTGGATTTCGGCTGATGCTTAGCACGAGAATCCAAAACCTTTTTTCTGATGGGGCAATCCCAGAAATTTGATTTGTGATTTCCAGCACAATTTGCACATTTAAATTGGGTGACTTCTTTCACGGGACAATTGTCCTTGTCGTGAGAAGAATCCCCGCAAACCATGCATTTTGGAACCATGGCGCAATGATCAGTATCGTGACCGAATGCCTGGCAACGCCGGCACTGGGTCAGATTCTGGCCATTACCGCCATGTTTCTTAAAATGCTCCCACTTAACCCGTACATGGAACAAAAACTGAACTTTGTCCAAAAGTTTCAAATGGTTGATTTCATTTCTGTTGAAATGAATCAGATAAAATTGTGAAGTCAAACCAAAGCGAGAAATATTCCCGTTTGATTTTTTCTTCATTGGTATTACTTGGGATGGGGCAAAGCCAAGCAACACCTTAAGTTCGTTTTTGATCTCATCCACCGACAAGTCGTTGGAGAGACCTTTCAGGACCGCCTTGAATGGACGAACATTCTTGGTCTCATACGTGTAGAAATTGTGTTTGTGGTTTTTCAAATAACCAACAAAAGTTTGGTGATCTTGTAAAGATTCCGTCAACAAGCGACATTCTCCTCTTCGACCAAGCTGGAACGAAACCTTCAAATTACAAGTTTCCTTGCAATTCTTCAGTTGCGTTCGAAAGCTGGCCAAATCGGAGACGGAAGTCACTACAATTGGCGGAGCCTTTTCTCGTTTCTCGACGGCAGAAGGCTCAGTACGAGGAGAAGGATCCTTGTCCACAGTTTCGGATAAAACACCGAAACTGTTTGCCAATGGGATTGGAGGATTGACCTCACTTTCAGAATCAGAATCAGACCTCGGATGAGGCTGTTGAAGCGTTCAAACGCTTCACCGACGTAACGACCAAATCTTCAGAAGACCTTGGTACCTTGGTTTTGACGCATTTTGCAATCAAAGTTCTCTTAAAAAGATGGCTTCGTTTGTAAAATACAACAAAATTTCAGGTGGGGTTAGTCTTGAAAAGACTGTTTAGAATTTTGGAAAATAACTCAGGTAGTCTTTAAAAAGACTGTGAATTTTGTTTGAAATAACTCTGAGCTTAAGTAGTAAAAAATACCGCAGCTCTAGTGTCCGTTTGAATATTAGAAGTTGTCGATCAGTATTTATTGTGTTATTATATTTAAATAATGCCTCTAAGAGCAGGGATATTATTGTATGAATTCATTTTAAACTAAAACGACCAGCGAAATTTACGAAATTATAATCGCGTCTTCCCTACTTGGAGATAGTTTTGTTTCTTCTTTATAAACACGATGAAGATTTTAAGGTGAATACCGAACGAAAAAAATATTCTCAAAAAAAAACGAATTTAAAAACCTGATTAAACGGTTCACCAATTCACGAAAAAATTTATACGACGCGAAAACGAAAAGCAAAATCTAAAAAAAAGTATTTTTTAGCGAAGTTCGTAAACACAAAATAACGACAAAATACAAAAGCATGAAACGAACTCACCAAATTGCAGATATAACGATGATATCCAACGGCGTCGAAAATGGGGGTTGGGGGGCGATTCAAACTGCCCCTCAAGTGACCCCCCAAATGTAGCTAGAAGTCGGAGCCCCCGATGACATTCATTCGGCAGCACGCGTGGATCACTCCCCAACGGCAACATTAGCCGCCAGCGACTTGGTTAATTCCATCTGTACAACATTTGCCATTCAGTTTGTAAAAGGCTATATCCTGGCACCACTGTAGCGCTACACTTCTCACGTTGATCGGCACTCAGTGAGAGTCACCCACTTTGCTGCCGTTTTACGGCGATATGATGTATACGCCATTGAGGTGATTTTGCTGTAGACACGATTTTCTGTTTTTGTTCATTTTTTCAATTTGAAATGACTAATTTAAGGTCTGCTCTGTAGAAACTGTTAAAAAGTACAATAAAAATGTGGCCCCTACAAAATTTCTTGTTTTTTCCTATTCTCTACGATTTTAAACCACAAACATCATTTGGCCGAAAAATAGCAATAAAAAATCACTACTTTTCATGCCCAATGATGTATCATGTATGTATACATTGCTCGATCAAAGCTAGCTTTATTTTTTGTGCCAGCTATTTTGATAGCTGAGCGGATCCCGTAATGCATTGTCCACGTGGATACTTAAAGGGGGCGGGAGGGTATTAGGGAGCGTTCTTTTATTACGTAACACAGTTGGGGGAGGGGGTCGGAGGCCGTGTTACGCTCCATACATTTTTTTTAAATTTGTATGGAAATTTTGTTACGAGGGGGGGGGGGTCTAAAAATCCGATTTTTTGCGTTACGTAATAAAAGAACGCTCCCTTAGCGATTGTCTACGCTCCATAAACACCTTTTTTGCATGAACAATTGTCCGCAAGGGAGGTGGGTGGGTCTAGAATTTTCAAAAAAGTGTCTACGTGGATAAGGTGTCATCCATTAAGAACGTCACATTAAAATCAGCCAAAATTTACTCCCCCCTTTGTCACGATTTCCTCATGCTTTTAAAACGCAACGTCACGCTTGCTCAAATCCCCCCTCTTCCCTCAAAACGTGGCGTACTTTATGGTTGATGCCTAATGGACGTCCCCTTAAGAATTAAATCGAAATAATGTAATAAAATATTGCCCAGTCTTGATTTGGTCCCAAAACTTCAAATCAACATTCAAACAGTATTGAATTTGACTTCTATCAATTCTCAATGTATACATACATCATGATGAGTAAAATTGGCGTATACATCATAGTTTGTTTGCTTAATAAAATGGGCCCCAGAGCAGTTTTTTGAAAAATTCTTTCGTCAGGAGGTAGCTTTTAAGATTCTTTATCAGACTGTACAATAAAATTGAAAATGTCCAAAATGGCGTATACATCATATCACCGTAAAACGGCAGTTTGGTACTCAACAGCCATGCCAGATATACAGATAAATCTGGATTATACAGATTTTTTGATCCAAAAAATCACAAAAATCTGTATTTTTTAAAAATGATTTAATTTGAAAATTTCAATAATTTAGTAATTGAATTATGCTTTAATATGATTAAAAAGCTTAAATCTGTTGTGAAAAGTCTAAATAAATCTTCTATGGCTTCTTCTGTCGAACCACCAACACGGTCTTCTAACCACTACACTTGATCGTTTTTCCATCACGCACAGCACCAATGATTTCGACTCCGAGGCGTGCCCTAATGAGTCAAAAATCGGCGATTTTCGGAGAAAATTCACTAAAAGCACAGACAACTCAACAACCAGAACAAACAGCAGAATATTCCAAGTCCAGGAAGCCATAATATGCCGCGAACACCCAAGAGAGTGGGACATGCTGGTTCGGCCCCCGTTCGAAAGTGCGTTCACCACACTGGAACCAATGGTCCATGAACCTGGCCGACTGTGAAACGGGCCAGCATCGGTGGACAAGCGACGAGGAACAATCAAAACCCGTGTCGGTGTCGGTTTGACTGGCACCAAACGGCCACCCATGTCGTGGTCACGGTTTACGTGAAAATTTGCCCTTACCGAAAGAGCACAGTCTGGTTGAACCCGACTCGGCTAGCTGTTTTTCTACTTTTCCCACAACAGGACAACGTAAATCTGAAGCTGCGGGGAATCGTTGACGTCGCAAAGTCCAAGGTGCAGATGATCGGCATCAAGGTGGAAATCACCCTCATCAAGGCCGAACTCAGCCTTTGGCCAAAGTTAGATTTCCCCAGTGAAAAGAAACCGTCTTCCGGGCAGGTCCAGAAGCAGCTGGAGGAGGATAGAAAAGGCAGCGATGGAGGATTCGGACTCGGACGTGGGGACTTGGACGACATACCGAATACGAATCGCATCGATTGCGGAAGTGAGGTGAAGGGACCTCTCACTAGATAGATTCTGTAAGAAGAACAAATTGAAAAAAAGCCTAAGATTGGATCACGATCAAACTACCCGCCCAAGACCCACATTATTGTACAACCAATTCCGCCAATCGTTATGTCCCCGAAGAACACCTCATTTGATAGTGACAACTTCTCCTCCGGGCCAACCGAATCATCATCACTTCGAAAGATCCGGTTCAGAAATCGTGTCAACCTGAATCCAAGTTTCGTTCGTCTTGGAGTCTGTGCCAGAGAAGATTGCCGTGGTGATGGAAGTGTCGGGAAACCCCTGGTCTCCCGAGCAGACGGAAATAACTTGGGAATAACATGTTTTGATATTTGATAATACTTGGACAGTAACATTTTTTGTTATTTATAACAAAATTTGTTATTCGTCGTAATATTTTTTTGTTATTGGATTGTTATTGTAATAAGAGACTAATAACATTTTTAGTTATTCCTCGAACAAATCTTTGTTATTATTTTTTGTTATTTTAACAACTTATCCGATCATCCCAATAACAGTTGGAGGTATTCTTCCATAACAAAAAATGTTATTCCAAAGTTGTTTTGGCTTTCAACCAATATCAGACCAATAATAAATTTTGTTATGATAACAAAAACTGTTATTAAACCCTTATGCAAAAATGGATTTTTCATGAAGATTCCATAACACTTTCTGTTATTTTAACAGCATTTGTTATTGAAATAGCATGAATGTTGTTATTACCGTCTGCCCGGGCTGCCTCCTACATCCGCTTGATTCAAAAATACACCCACTTGCTCTGCCTCAACCAACAATAACAATCAAACTGATTTGCGAATTGTCATTATCGAAATAGTTTGCTATTTAATTTTAAATGCTTTTAGAGTTTACGATTTACAAAAAATTACATAAGCAAAAAAATTACATGCCTTACATATTTTCAAATCGACGATTTTGCAATATCATAATTCTATTTGCATAAGATTCATGCAGATTCATGCTTCTATCGGATGGTGAAGTAAAACGTCGGTCCCGGTTTCTCCTGTCTCGTCAGAGGCGCTGGAGCAGAAATCCCACGTTAGAGGAAGGCCATGCCCCGGGGGGCGTAGTGCCAATAGTTTCGTTTTTTCATGCATTACGATGAATCTTATTTTACATGAAGAGTCTCGATTCAATTACTATATCAAAAAAGTAGTTCACTAAGTAATGTTTCCACTGCCCTGCTGCGCCTTAAGTAAAAAACTCAATTAGAATTAAAAAAAAAACTTCTCAAAAACGTACTTCCAAAATGAGCGCTCCGTGAGCAAAATATGAGCGCGAGCGTGGAGCAAACGTGAGCGCGGCAGTGCTGTCACGGTTCGCTCAGTCGAATCGTGGTTCAAACGATACGTCATGACGCTCAAGTGTGGTTCGCTCATGATTGCGAACCAAGCACAAGCGAACCACGATCCGAACGCCTGCCGTGGTTCGCATGAACCCTTGCTCTCTCATCGCGAATGAGAGTGAGAGGGACCATCAATGCGCGGTTCGCAAGAAGAGCTAAAAAACGGCACTCAGAGAAAAACATTTCATGGTTTTGACAACAGAAGGCTACAGCAGACGGCTTAAGTGATTTTGGAGGGCTACAGAGCGTGACTGCAACAACTCATTAGGATGTCCTGGGTCTTCCAATAACTCCCTGGATTTATTATCGGTTAGTCCACCGCCGTAACAAGCAAGAGGTCTGCGGTTTATGACTGCAGATCATACCCGCATAGCTCCAGTGAGTATGATAGACTTTTTTATATTATGTTGTTATGTTCTGGGTCAACAGAGGACTCTTTGGTCCCTTGATAACTTTATCGTTAACAAATTTGAACAATTTTGTGGGAGTGAAAATATAAAACAAATAAGTTTTTCTATCAGTGCCTACATTCTCCGTTGGCGAACCGTTAGCTGAACGCTCTCTTTACTCCGTTCAGAGCGGAGCGGCAAGCGAGCAGAGAAATGATGATCGAAATTTTGGTTCGCAAACCGTTCAAACCCGCCGCTCTGAGCGTTCGATAAGCGCTCACCCGATAGGTTTGTCGATTGAATGGCTATGATACACTCAAAAGCGAACCGTGACACCACTGGAGCGCGGGTAAATGTGAGCTAGCGCGCAGCGCTCCTCCTCACGAATGAGCACTCACGAGCGCGTGAGGATCGCAACATTGTGTGACATCTTTAAAGGGCTGTATATCGAAAACTATATCAGCGAATGTTTTAATTTTTAGCTCAGAGGTGTGTTATGGTGTAAGAAATCGATAGACATCAACATCTCGGATGGCATATTTTTTCATACTACGATATTTTTAACACCGTGTGCAGTACTGCAGTAGCTTTCAAACGTAACTTTTTTTCGCACATCGTTTTGTACATGAGGTGCAATGTGAGGTTCGTATGCGAGTGCGCAAGAATGACCTGCATGGAGTTATGCGAGTGCGCAAGAATGACCTGCATGGAGTTATCGATGTTGCGTGTATGTACACGAAACAAGTGAGGTTAAATGTTGTAACGGCAAGCAAAATAAATGATATGCTAGTGTGCATGAGAGCAGGCTTTGACCGCGCTATTGCGCCACCATTTTTCACATGTATTCAAGCAAAGTAGAGGAGTACTTTAAAATTTTCTAGGTTTTTCGATTTTAGCCATTATTTTATTGATTATTTATAATTGTTGGTTCAGATCGTATTTTTTTGGCACTGAAAAATAAACAAAATAAGGAAGGGAAAAAAAATTGTTCAATTGTTATACTGCCCCTTATCGCATAAATATCTCATATGCATTTTGGTTGCTTTTGAGTTATTGATGCAGTTTGTTTCTAAATCGTATGCTCTTTCAGAAAAGCCTACAACATCCAGTAGGTACTTTGTTCTAGAAATCAGGAGGATACCCGTTTTTTTTCGCGAAAACTTAACCTTATGCTAGCCTTATTTGTGGTACAACCTTCAAATGCGCTTTTCTCAGCTTGCTGTTCTTGCATATGGGACGTTTATGCGAACATGGGCAGTATATTCATAAGAATGGCTCTATCTCACCGCAGGCATAGTTTACTAATGTTAAGTGAAAAATAGAAAAAAAAATCTGGATCTTTATACACCATTCTGTAGTGGTTCAAAAGACCTTTCAGATGCAACAAAGGAAATAGTATTGCGCGAAGATTTACGGAAATCAGAGCAGTTTTAAGTTCCTAAATGTTTTCTAATTTTTAATTTCAATGGCCATTTTTCATCACTACCCTTTATTGTAATGGGCGCATATTTGGCATAGGATCCTTTCCAGTATTGAAAAAACGCAGAACCTATCATCAAAGTCGAGACACTTTAAAACTGTAGCTTAAAACATTCACTTCCGCAGGACGTAAGATGTTTAACTATTTGAAAACTCGTAACATTCGCGGACTGACAGGCCAGGTAAGTGATAAAAATATGTTGAGCAGTTCTCCACGGAATCGGTATTTTTTCTTTGATTTTAATTTTTGTATTTTTTAATCCGGCTGAAACTTTTTTGGTGCCTTCTAGAGGGTGACGATTCTCGAGATTTTCAATTTCCCGGGAATCGAGAGTTGAACTTGGCAATTTCCCGGGAATTTCCGGGACCCGGGAGTTTTTTTTACTACGCCAACAGTGTCAAAAATTTAATATGAGAAGTAATAAATTTGTTTCTTTTAAATGAATTCAGTTACTTTTAATTCATACTAATTCTATGAAACGTTAATTTAAACAGCCTCATTGTTTTGAGGAACTCGAGGAACTATATAAAACTTTTGATTATTTTTTTTTCTAAATCTGCTAAAACAAAATCGTTTCTTGAGTTTTTAAGACTCAAAATTTTAGTTTAAAATATTTACGAATCTTAATTCGCACTGAGTGATTTTTCAAAAGGTTCACAAACTTGTTATTAGATTATTGTAAAAAAATAACTAATGTAGCTTATTTATAATTTCCCACTATCGGGAATTTTGCAATATGCAACAACGACTCAAAACAACAAATTAAATTGTTTTTTAATTTTTAGTTCAACATTAAATATTCATTGAAAAAATATTTACAGTTATCAGGTAAACCCAAATGTTCACAAAAAACTAGATTGGATTGCTATGCTCAAGAGAAGATACGGAAATTGAACTTAACTTGAAAAGCCTTTCCCTTTTACAAATAATTAGAAAAAATAATACTTGAAAATAAAAAAAAAATATTTCATACCTGGGGTGTAACTGCTAAATATTTTTTAAAGTAAATTTTTGGGTCCACCTTTTTTTGGCTTCTCTAAATCATAGTCATTGGAATTTTTGATAAGTTAAAATTTACACTTTCTGAATAAGAAGATTAGAGAAACATTGGTTTGTTCGAACTTGAACATCGAACATTGGACATTCAATGTTCTAAACAATTTTGATTTTTTCAAATGTTTTTTTTTTCTGATTAGTTTACATAATTTTGCTTCGATATTTATAAGTTTAAATTTCCCGGGAGTCTCGACCGAATTTCCCGGGTCGAGAAGGCCAAACATTCAATATTACGCCCTTTTTAAATGTTAGTCTTGATTAGAAAATTTTGAAAATATTGTTTTCGAAAAGATCGGAAAATTTCACAAATGTTTCATATTTTAACATTGAAAATCGGATCATTAGTTGCAGAGATATCGACATTGAAAAATGGTGGGCTGTTTGGGTGAGACTTAGAAAACATCAATTTTCCTGTTTTTAAACCTTTGCATTGCAATATCTCAGCAACTAAAGGTCGTATCAACAAAGTCCGAAGAAGCAAAATATAGAGAATTTTCTCAGCTTTTCAAAAATATTTTTTTCAAAAGTGGGTAAACATGTGCACTAATATAAAAAAATGAAAAACTGCGACTATTTCGAAAAAAGTTACACAGAAAAAAAAATCATGGTAATATTACATCTGGGAAGGGGTACATCTTTTATGTCAGAAAAAAGGTGTAATTTTACCTCTGGAAATGCTTAATTTTACCACTTTTCTGGTGTAATGTCACTTTTTCAGTCTAAATTGAGGTAAAATTATATCATAAAAGAGGTAATATTCAACCTTCCAAAATTAAAGCTTCCAAATTTACACATTTTTTTTCTGTGTACATAAAAATGGCTATAACTTGAAAACGATGCACTTTATCAAAATTTCACTGAAGTACTTTTTGATTGCAAATTCAATTTTACGACCAAAATTTCGATCTTTTTAAAAAAGTCAGTATTGTTTAAAAAATTCATAACTCGGTCAAAGATTTGTTGCACAACCTGGAAATTTCTGAAAAGTTGGCATTTTATGTCCTCTAAAATATATCAAAAAATAAAAAAATAAAAATAGTGTTTTTTTGTAAATCAAGTTTTAGTGATAAAAAGTTAAATAAAAAATCATAAAAATTTTTTTACCGTGTATTATTTTTTCCAGTGTAGTCCGTATCCATACCTACAACTTTGCCGAAGACACCAAATCGATCAAAAAATTCCTTCAAAAGATACAGATTTTTGAATTTTCACATATCATTTTTGTATGGACAGCTGCCAAATTTGTATGGAGATTTATATGGACAAACTAATGATGCAAAATGGCTTCTTTGGGCATACCGAAGGCACCAAACAAGTTTCAGTCGGATTAAAAAATACAAAAAAAATCGAATGACCGAAATCCTAGAGAACTGCTCTGTTACTAACATTTCGACGCTATTTAAAAAAAACGACGATGAATGATGAATAAGCAAACATATAAAACACAATAGCTTATAGGACCTTTAAAAAAACTATAAAATTCTTTGTTTACAAAAAAACTGTGTGGAAATTACTTTGTTAATATTATTTTTCTATTTTTGATCGCCGAGTATTTTTACTTTCTTTGTTTGAATTGATTCGCCGAAAAATATCAATTCAAACAAAGAAAGTTTGTTAATATTGGAAATGGCGCCAGCCATATGGCAGAATTTCCCCTACATTTGGCTAAGATTTTTGCCATGATTTCTGCAAAATATGCAACAAAAACTACTCAAGTAATGTAAGTTCTTACTATTCACACCTACACTCATTTTCTCAAACCTTCCTCCTCCCGATCCCCTATATCTTCCGGGCAGTGCGCCTGTTATGTTGCCCCTTTGAGCCGGTCGCTCAAAAATGATCCTTTTCGGAAGCTAATAACTTTTCAGCAAAAAACCCTTAAAACTATGGTATCTTCAAAAAAAAAGTTTCTGTAAATTTAATGAAGGTCCTACATCTCAGAATTGATAAAGATTGAAGGAATATTGCGCCCTCAACAGGTAAAAAAGTAAAACAGTTGCTTTTCTTCATACATTTCGACGATTAGGGGGAGGGGTTCCCGTGATCAGAATCAGCTCAAATTTGTAATTTAGCCTAGTGAGGTGTCATTCTTTGATTTCAGGGGGTAGCCCCGAAAAAGCCCGGATTTGGACCACCCTACTGTCCATGTTCGCATAAATGTCTCATTAGGGTGTAATATGGTTCTATGGAAAAAAATAAAGTTGTCCAAATTTAGTGAGCACAGCTACTTTTTAGTTCCTTTTGGGGTCCTAAACAACTCCCTAAAGTTTGGGAACGATTGGTTGAGTCCTCACTTTGCGCAAAGCGATTTAATTTTTCCATATAAGTTTGTATGGGGAAAACCATTTTTTGTGATTTTTATATTTCAAAAATTCACGTTTCACGCTATCACGGTGGGTCTCGTGGCGCAGGGGTAGCGGCTTCGGCTGCCGATCCCGATGATGCTATGAGACGCGGGTTCGATTCCCGCCTTATCCACTGAGCTTCTATCGGATGGTGAAGTAAAACGTCGGTCCCGGTTTCTCCTGTCTCGTCAGAGGCGCTGGAGCAGAAATCCCACGTTAGAGGAAGGCCATGCCCCGGGGGGCGTAGTGCCAATAGTTTCGTTGCTATATTAAAACCGGATTGATATTCGGTTGCCCTGGAATGTGCTCTACAACTTTCCCGAAGAGAGTAGGGGAGTTTGAGGTAATTTGGACACCCATTTAAAAATCACCTTTTTTCGGATATAAAGTTAAAACGGCAATTTAAGTGATAAGGCTAGTACTAGTGATGGCCTAGGAGTATGGACAAACCAAAGAAGTTGGAATAGTTTAAGTCAGGGGTGCTCAAAGTTTTTGGATGCCGGGCCAAATTTGAAGCTCACATTAGCTCGCGGGCCAAATGTACAAAATAGTTTATTAAGAAAAGAAATTACGTCAATTTAATTTAAAAGATCAAAGAGCAATTCCAGCAAAAAACAGAATTTTTTTTAGGTACTTTTTTGTCGACCCTCTCCGATTTCAATGAAACTTTGTAGACATGTTATCCTAGGCATATATAAGCCATTTTTGTGTATATGGAGCCAGTAACACTCGATAATGACATTTGAGAAGGGCGTAAGTGTTTTCAATATTTTTGTATTTCGTAATTTAAATATTGCTGTATCTCGAAGCCGTTGCATCGTACCAAAAAGTGGTCAAAGCCAAACTTGTAGGAAATTTGCCGGGCTTTCCGAAAAAAATACACTGAAAGAAAAAAAAAACACTCCACTTTTATGAGATTTTTTGATTTTTAAGTTTAAAAGTTAAATTTGAAGGTGAGCCCACGATTTTTTTCGCTCAAAATTTTTGTGAAAATAGCCTAAGATGTTACAAAAAGACTCACGAAAAATGCAGGATGGAGCAACTGACCTAAAAAAAAATACAAAAATCATTTACTGAAACCTTTTTTTTTTGTTTAAAAGTGCTTCAAACGTCAAAATTTTCAAAAGCCGAACACGGGAATCGATTTTCCAGACAATTTTACATAAAAGTCTCCATATTGACCATTGTCCTAAGTCCAATCCTTGTGAAGTTACAGCGGTCTTAAAAATAGAAATGTTGAAAAAATAGGTTTTATGATGTGTACGTGGTGATTAGAACTCGGATTAATCCTGGAAGCAGAACACGCTAGTTGCAGTTCAGTTCAGCTCGAAGCTAAAATATAGATTTTTATTAGCGGCCGTCCTCGGCTAAGAAAGATAGAGAATAGTTACATTTAGTGTCCGTTTATAATTCTAACCACTACAGAACGAACTCTTATTTGTAAGCAACCCAATAGATGTGCTGAAATTTCATTCGATTATAATAAATTCAAGTAAATTATAAATAATAAGTCCACCTTAATTGTACACGTCTACCGTTGAAGAGATTGCTAATAGACTGATGTCAGAAAAGGCTGACGGAGCGAATTTGAACTTGACGTTCCTTGACCATCTATCAAATGTGACAAATCGAACTAATGTACTCAACAGTTGGCCCCCGTGTCGACGAGGGATACCTACTGCACCGATTGCTCTTAACATGATGGTTTTTGGCAATTTCCATATGACGAACTTGATTTTTCAGTTTCGAAAATATTTTTACCGAAAAGCTCGTCCAATTTCCCATTAGTTTGTCTTTGACCACATTTCAATTGGATGTATGGGCTTACAGATATAGGCTAATTTATTATTCAGGTTACTTTACTACACTGAAAAAATATTATGTTTTCAGTTATGAGCAATGTAATTAGCTTATATCTGTAAGGCCATACATCCAATTGAAATTTGGTCAAAGACAAACTTATGGGAAATTGGACGAGCTTTTCGGTAAAAATATTTTCGAAACTGAAAAATCAAGTTCGTCATATAGAATTTGCCAAAAACCATCAAAAAACCTATTTTTTCAACATTTTTATTTTTAAAACCGCTGTAACTTCACAAGGATTGGACTTAGGACAATGGTCAATATGCAGATTTTTATGAAAAATTGTTTGGAAAATCGATTCCCGTGTTCGGCTTTTGAAAATTTTGACGTTTAGAGCACTTTCCAAAAAAATCAGTTTCAGTAAATGATTTTTGTATTTTTTTTAGGTCAGTTGCTCCATCCTGCGTGAGTCTTTTTGTGACATCTTTGGCTATTTTCACAAAAATTTTGAGCGAAAAAAAAATCGTGGGCTCACCTTCAAATTTAACTTTTAAACTTAAAAATCAAAAAATCTCATAAAAGTGGAGTGTTTTTTTCTTTCAGTGTATTTTTTTCGGAAAGCCCGTCAAATTTCCTACAAGTTTGTCTTTGACCACTTTTTGGTACGATGCAACGGCTTCGAGATACAGCAATATTTAATTTACGAAATACAAAAATATTGAAAACACGTACGCCCTTCTCAAATGTCATTATGTCATTATACTGGCTCCATATACACAAAAATGGCTTATATATGCCTAGGATAACATGTCTACAAAGTTTCATTGAAATCAGAGAGGGTCGGGTACAACCGATTCCCTATTTGACATGGAATTGCTCCAAAAACATCTACCTTTTTTTATTCCTGCAAAATTTAAAATATTTTTTGAAAATTTTCAGAACAGAAAATTACAGTTTTCATGAGTTCGCTTGATTTTATTGTTTATGGTATTTAATAAAATTGTGTTTTGTTGAATATACTTGTGAATATACGGCGTAATTTTATCTATAAATTAAGTGTAATAAATGAAAAGTCATTGCAAAATAGTTGTTGAAAATTTAAAAAAAAATGTTTTTTTTCCTTCGATTCTGGGAATGGTCGTGGGAGGGAGAAAAATTAAAAAATATATAAAAATTGTAATTGTAAGCCAGAATTGAAATTCTGAAACATTTCAATGAAAAAAATGTTGGAAAATGCATTATACACCCGTACAGATTTGTAATCATTTAATTCCAAAATAATGCAAGATTTAACAAAATAGAATGAATAAAACTGTTTGCGGTACTGTGAATTGAAAATACACTAAAATAAAAAAAAAAATGAGATTGGATAAAAACTTTGTAAAATATTTGCAACAACCTTATTCTTCTGAATTTTAAAAACTTTTGTCTGCCTGAATTGGATGATAATCAGTTAGATTCAACTGTCACCTTTCATGAGTTCGAATCCCGAGGTAGAAGTGGTGTAAATTAAGTTTGAGGCTCAGTTCATTAAAAGGGTAATTTTGACTGTTAAATTGACATGGAATATAGACATATTTTTTTGCTCTTATTAAAGTTGTCTACCTAAGTCAAATGTTTGAATGTCTCATAGAACATTTTTGAAAATGTTTAATAAAAATTTTGACGAAATTTACTATTTGCACTCACATTGATTCGTGTGATAGTGTTTCAATTAGAAAGATTTTTGAACAATATATTTGTGTCGTATAATGGGGATTAAAATATGGGTAAATCAATGGTTTTATATTAAAAAATAATAAAAAAAAATAGCATAAAAGGTTAAAAATAAACCTTCATTATAAAAAAAATAAAAAATATAAAATCACTTTACAAATGGACAAAGGGCCATTTCATATGATCATTCAAAGTGGGTCCGCGGGCCACAAAATATTACCTCGCGGGCCACGTTTGGCCCGCGGGCCATTCTTTGAGCACCCCTGGTTTAAGTAATTTTGTTATAATATGTAAAAGTTTCCAAAGGCTGGTTGGCACTGCCTTAAGTTCTAATATGTGAGGGTTGGGAAATAAGGTTTTGCAGGGATTATATGGCAAAAAAGTGGACAATTTTTATTTAAGACGGTTGCTTGGACGATGCCTGAGATATGTACGTGTAAATATTGATCCTCGCACTGTAACTTGGATTTGGCCCGCACTTTTCTCTCGCACTTTTGACAGCAAAATTTCCGAAAACTAGGCAACCAGCAGTTGTTTATTTACATTTCCAGTCGCAGTTTCCACCAAACTGGACATTCGCACTTCACAATTGCGATTGACAGGTGAGCAACATCGGCTCGCTTTGATCATTTTTTGAGAAAATTTAAATTTCCCAAGCCAGTTTGACAAACCGCAATAGTGCGATCGATAGCAATAATTTAGTGCGAAGTCCAAGTTGGGGAGAATTGCGCAATATTGTGCATTTTATCAATTTTTATCATCAAAAATTGCAATTTTTGATAGAACATACTATGGGGGTAATTGGGACATGGCTTGTGGGGTAATTTTGACATACCTGAAAGTCTACCTGTCAGGCAAAAAAAGTAACTTTAATGGTTGGTTGAGTTTTTGAAGGGATTTTATTAAATTTAGAGGGATTTGAAATGTCATAACACTCAGAAAGGAATGTGAGCAATGAGACTTTCACAAAACCCTTATTTTTAAATTTAGATAAATTTATTTCAATATTTGAATGGATGAAAATCTGACTACTGCACATTTGGCGTTCAACTAGACTCTAATGTTGATTGTTTTTAATTAATTTCTTTGACATTTCTTTTTTCTATGCTAGTTAACAATAATATTTAAATATGAAGGACTACGGAATGTGAATTTAAAAAATGAATGGTTTCAAGTTAATTAGTTCCAAATAAAGATTGATTTAGATAAATCTAAACGATACCTTAATCACTAAAAACTAAACTTGTGCCTAATCCAGAATCAATGTTCAAATCATTATACACAGAAAAAAAATGTAAATTTACCCGACACTGAAACCTTGTTTTGAACGTAAACATGCTCAATGTAATTTTGAAATTCATTGTAAATAGATGTATTGCATTTAAAGAGCCTTCATGTAAAGTCAGATTCAACGTAATGCTTGAACTTCATTCAAGTGGAACTTTTGTTTTTTGCTCGTCACAAATTTGAAAGTTGAAAAGCATGTAAATGCACTTATGATGTATATTTGTGGAATTTAAAATTTGAAAAACATGTAAATTTAAAGTTCAATTGTTTTGCGAGTGACAGCTCACAAAAACAAATCAGTTCATTTGTTGTTAATGCTTGGTGCGCTTGGTGCGAAGTTCAGTGAAAGTGTTTTCGTATCAAATGAAACGGTAAAACGCTCTATTTTAGTCCAAACAAACTAGATAAATGTCATTAGTGGCAAAACGATTTTCACGACAGTCGGCAAACAATGGTCAGCGGATGTTGTGGCCGTACTCCGCGGAGAATCCGGAGAGCGGTTTCTGAATAAAGTTGATTGCTAAATAACAACATTGGTAAGCATTAAACATCAATAGTTCAAGCTAAACATTGTGAATGGACCAATGTGGATCTGTAAACAAAGAGCTCATTCTTAAAGTAAACATCCACTGAAGGGATAAGATGTACTATTTGTTTACAAATCCACAATGTTTTGCTTGAGTTGTTACATTAGTTCACAATTAAAAAGTCCAGTTTTACCCAGTTGCTCAAAAGCGGTGTTCGGAACCAGATAACTGTCAACCGGGTTCCCCGTACTTGTCGTATAATTTACACCCAATTTCTTCCCTAGACCTAGATGCACCTGCCTTTATCATCTTTTTTTTACTCACTGTGCTGTCTACGCGATTGCTCATGCTCTTTCCCGCGGTGGCTCGATACGGTGATGCTCCGCCAGACTTCCGATTCCGGTTCTCGTCATTCCGCTTCCTCCACATAGTCCCAGCATTACGGCGGATTGTGCCACCGTGTCTACCGCTTCCTCACGACACCTGTTCACCCTTCGTCGGTCTTCGCCTCCTCTAGCCGCACCGCAGCTGCTGAGTTGTCGTGGCCCGTGTGGTGCGGGGCAAGGGGGACTGGGACAACGCCTTGCCAGACCTCCGTAGTCTGGAGAGATTGACGCGATACAAATACCCTGTGATTTTCGCCGACAATTATTATTTGGTAAGCAAATTATTTCTATTTTCATTTACCTCCAAAAGGGCGTTTCATTTCTTCATTTTATTCTCGCCTTTTCTTCCTTCACCTTCGCAAGGAATCAAACAAGCCACAAATCCCACCCACACTCACACACAGAGCTGCTTACGTCGAGTTGGCGTTCGGACCGCGCGACCGAAGGCCTGCACCACGTTGGCAAAGTTGCGGTTGTACTGGATGCGGCGCTTGGCACGGCCGGTCTTCTTTTTCTTTTCCTTCTTCTCGACCTTCGGCGTTTGGCCCGACATTGCCGGCACGGGCCAGCGAACCGTGTACCTTACCACCGAGCAGCGGCACGGTCAGGTCGAGTTCGGCCGAGCCGGGGGTGGACACGAGCGAGTCGTGGGCGAGCAGCATGCCCTCGCAGGACAGCACCAGCTGGGCCGGTTCCTCGATGCACTCCAGGGCGGCGAGCTTTACCTTGGTACATCTTGGATGGTTTCCCGGGGTCCGACCTCTAGGACGTGAGTGTTCAGTCCACGAACGTGCAACTGCATTTTGATCTGGCGTTTCTAGCACGGCACGAATCAGAAAAAGGACGATTTGCTGCTACTTTTCCCGAATTCAGCATTATTTTTTTGCAGATTGATAAGCAGTTTCAACTGATCGCGGCAAATGATTATGACTGAGCTGTCAACGTTTAGTGGAATCTTCCTTCTTTGTCATTCATGGTGCAAGCAGGACAGAAAGAGCGAATTTGACAGCTGCACGCTCAGGAGTGTTTGTACACTGTTGACTCAAACTTAGTTTGGTTGCTTTCATTATGTACTCTAAACGTGAGTAACATACTCAAGCTAAGACTCAAAATAAAGTTATTTTTTCTCAGGGAGTTCCCTCAATTTTCAAAATTGCAAAAAACCTGTTTGGTACAAATTTAAATTAAACTTTTTGTCTCTCGGCCATGGTCGGGTTATAAGGGTCGAGGAGGCTAATTTTATTTTTATTTTTAAACAAAAAGTATCAAAAAATGCTGAATACATTGTAACAGTCATACTACTCTTAAAATTGTAAAAAAAATCAATAAATTAATAAAAATATCGATTTTTTTAAAGTGCCGATTTCAAATTTGAAGGCCACGTAGTTTATGTACGATAGTGTTTCTCTAGAAAAAGTAGCCCCTTGCAATACCCAATTTTGATTACACGCAACTCCAACTAAACGTCTGAAGCTGGATGGTTACCATCAAAGTAAACAAAAATAATAAAAAATAAGATCGAGTGCAAACTTTGGAGGGTCTCACGCTGGTTGCGGCCTGTTGCGGCCAAGGAAGGTGATTTGGACACGACGGATAACCCACATTCCGGTGACGGCCGATGTTGCATCGAGTATAACCGTTTCCTGATAATATAGCTTTTGCTGGATCACGGCACAAAGGTGCACGCCTCAGATAAAGACGATCTGTCCGGAACTAGCTCTGTCAACCTGAACGTGGCCGATTCGTGAAAATTTACCTCGCCGCAGTACGCGGCCACTAATGGAAAGTCCGCAAACTGTTGATCAAGGTAAAATCCTTTTAGATTTGCTATTTATTTATTTTTTAAATGTCTTTTTTTATGCAGTGATGGCGATGGAGTGCTCAATGACCGATCGGCTGAGGAGCACACGGCACCGAACCGTTATATAGGACCAAGATGCTCAAACGAGTCTGGATTTGGTTACCACCGACGAAACCTTCACGATGCTGGAGGCACTATGACGCTGTTGGTCTCATTTATTCAGGTGGGACGAATTGTTGAACGACATCAAACGTAATTAATATTGTATTTTGTTGTAGATCCTGGCTGCTGCCACCTCCGTCTAATACGTGTTGCCGAATCGAAACTCGACGGTTTCGTGCTTCAAACCAACAACCACTAGCTGCCATCCGTTTCCGCCTTCCTCAGATGGATGAATTTATCGATACGGTGAAGAGCGCGCCAAACATGATGGGCATCTTGCCCTACGGCACAAGGACCAGAAGCGTGTCGATGTACGGCCTCCGGCACAAGCCACTGAGAAAGATCCCGCACGTATGAGATTTGGATCTGATGATTACTGTAGGGTTAATATCATCTTGACTACATCAGCTGTAAGTATTGCATTTTTTTTTTCATTTTAAGTCAATCTCGCATAGACAAATTCACAGTTTGATAAGCTTTTTTCCTACATTTTTATATTACTCCGTTGAATTTAAAATCTGATACTACTTTTCAAGCTCTTAGCCCAATGTAGTTTAGAATCATTCACTTTTGTCTTTTATGATCAAAAATAAGTACTCTTTGAATGAAGTCAAGTGCTTGATTTGATCAGAAAGGATAAAAAAACCACATTTGGCCATAGAAGCATTTGAAATTTACATCGGATTTAAAATTCAACGGAGTAAAATTTTTTTTGCTTTGGTAAATTTACATCATTTTCATCGGAAATTTACAAGTTTTCGAATGGTTGACTGTTCGTTGCGTTTACGTCGGAAGGCATGTAAATTTCAGTTGAAGTTGATGTAAATAAGCATCATTAATGACGTGCACTTTTGGTACATCATAAATGATGTAAATTTACCGGATTTTTTTTTCTGTGTAGAATGAATGATTAAATTATGTATACTACACTGAACTATTTGTTATCTTCCTATTGAACTATAGCTCTATCACAACATCATTATTTAAACCTTTGATGAAATATTGTGAGCAAAAAACACTTAAAAATATAAAGCAATTACAAAATCAGGTTGAAGGTTAAAAAATATGCTCAAAAAATCAAATGTTAAACTTATTCTTCAACATGTGTCCAAATTACCCCACAAAAGGTGTCCATATTACCCCACAAGGTATGTCCATATTACCCCACAAGGCATGTCCAAATTACCCCACAAGGCATGTCCAAATTACCCCATAGGGGTGTTCATTTTACTCCCACACAAAAATGTGGGGGTAATTTGGACACCTTTTAATTATTGCGATAAAAATGGGTTTTTCTTCAAAATTTATCAAAATGAATTAAATTTTTCCATCAAATATGGTCTCTATTATCCTCTGGTGTCATCCATATTCCTTTAAAATATCCATACAGCCCGTGGCAGAGCTATTCCCTTAGGGTGTTCAAATTACCCCACACTCCCATATTGTGCTAACTTGCTCCTATAAAAAGATACAGCGTGTTTAAAACTCGTCTAAAACTTGTTTTTGGCTCGAAAATCACGTTTTGGACGAGTTTTGAACACGCTGTATCTTCTTTCAGGAGCAAGTTAGCACCATACTCTCTCCGAGAAAGTTGTAGAGCACATTCCATAGCAACCGAATATGAATCCGGTTTTAGTACAGCGTGAATGTGAATTTCATGAAAATCAAAACACAGACAAACAGACGTGACTCTCCATACAAATTATTTTTGAAATCCATCGTCCTTCATCAAATCACCAAATCACGGCGACGCCAGCGCTGCCTGGTGAGCTGATGTCGAAGCGCAGCCCAAACATACCAATACAAACCCATAACTGTCATGTGCCACGTCAGTGTATGCGTGAGATAATCAAGCCTAAACGATTGTAAACATCAACAGCTGATCGAAATAATTTTGTTGTTGTTACTCGATGAAAAGAATAAAAATCAACACCGAAGGCCGAAGATGACGGCAGATTGGTTCCGTTTCCAATAACAGAACCTTATGAGCCAAATCATGCGGCAGCACCAGCAACGACGCACTACAACCGCAACGACAGAGACCAAATCACTGGTCCTCCCAGTTGCTACCAAGTTCTGTCGAAGGTTTCTCCTCCACCGAAACCTCGAATCATTACACCTAACACCATCATCAACAACCCAGTCAAATCAATCCGAATTCTGAAACGGAATCTAATTAGAATCGTATACAAATTCCGTTTAAAACGCAACAACCGGTTCCGTGTTCGAACCGGTTGTTGCGTTTGAAACGGAATTTGTATACGATTCTAATTAGATTCCGTTTCAGAATTCGGATTGATTTGACTGGGAAGATGCCCCTGGTCACGAAAACATCAGTAGTGGCCGCGAAATAGATAAATCCAATTCAAACCTACCGGAAATAATCCCCAAGATGGGCGTTTTGAAAATTTCCCCGGGGAACGTGTCCACGGCGCAGTTAAGTTGCGTCAAACAACAAAAGCAAAAAGTGGTAAAGATTCCAAAAAACGAAGAAACTGAACTGGAAAAAGAGATTGAGTGGCGCAACATCGCCAAAAGGACGACCAGCAGCAGCAATCTGAGCAGCAGGCCACGAAGGGTAAGCAGGTTGCCTCAGCAGCAACCTCGTCATCGGCAGGCAGACTGCCCCAATTTTGTCCTGGAAAGCCTGGATTTTGATTCACGGTTAGAATTCCAGAATTCCATAAATATTTGTGCTCTCATTTGCTGCTTCGCACGTGCTCACGCTCAACTTAAAAACAAATAAAAACAAAAACACGCTTTACACACACTGAGAATAGACGGGCGAGCTGTCACGACAGCAGCGCCATCAGCGCCGGGTGAGTGGATGCCGAAACAAAATTGCATTTGAAATAACCGTTTTTGGAGGACGATGGTTCGGCACTCGAGTGTCCCGTCTGTTTGTCTGTGATCAAAATCCAAAAAAATGTTTTTCCCATACAAATTCCCATAGAAAATTTATTCGCTTTGCGCAAAGTGAGGACTAAACCAATCCTTCCCAAACTTTGGGAAGTTGTTTAGTACCCCAAATCGATTTTGATATTACACATATTATTATTATGCTGTATTAACGTAAAAATGCGCAAGGAAAGTGTATCCCACACAGTTTTCACGAATAAACTGGATTTCCTCTAGATTTCTAGAACACACTGAATATTTTTTAGTTTTCAGAAAAAGCAAACGATTTTGAACTCTCACACGAGCAAAAATTTGCAGAGAGACTGCAAACGCCACAAACAAACGAACATCTCGGATGTAAACTGGCTCTTCTGTGTTGTTGCTATGTGTATACTGCTGCTATGTGTTGTTCCTCTGCTGCACTGCCGCTCAAATCAAGTCCGTCCCATATGTAATTTCGTCAATATTGAGTTAATGATGCCGTTTGGTTCCAAATCTTGTAAACTATCATAAAAATAAAAAATCAATTCAGAAAAACTGTAGAAAATTCACTTTTTCGGGAAATTCTAACACGTAATCTTATGGGCGAGACAAATTTGACTTGCGTTTTTCTCGGCTTGCTGTTTTACCTACATATTAGACGGACTCGATTAGAGTGGCAGTGCATTTCTTGGTCGATTATCTCTTGCACCAGAACTGCCCATCATTGAAAAAACGGCTACTATCCACTTTTGGCGAAATCGAGATGTTTGGTCCAGGTGGTAGATGATGTTCCAACGTATCTTCCAAAATTTAAATTTCACCAAAATATCGTTTAGTTCTGGCTGCCGATGCGAAAAACCAAACATCTAGGGTACGTTATCCATTAGTGGACCCCTTTCCTATAGTGGACCCTCTGAAGGGTTTTTGATGAAAAATTCAATAAAATCACAATTTCAAGCGTGTTGTTGTCTACAAATCTTTTGTTTGTGCATCATTTAAAACAATGACTGACATTGAATTGTCCTTTTCACCAAAATAAGTGTTTTGAGTTCGATATCTGAAATCAGTCAAGGCCACTAGCATCTTCACAACAAAACTGCATTTATATTTTATGATTGAATCATTTTTTTACTGATTATTTAACTTCAGCAAGTCGAAATAATGTAAGTTTAAGGATCTTTACTAAAATAAAGCGAAGAGCTGTCATTTTCGAGCAAAAATCAGGGGGGATATAGGACAACGAAATCCAAACTTTTCCAAAAGTGGACCCCTGTTAATTTAACCTTCAAAAATGAAGAAAACTGTGTATTCAAGCAAAAGTTTCTCTAAAACATACAATAAATGCATGTTGTTATCAACCTAAACGCATTTTTTTTTTCAATTATGCACGCAGAAAAATGTTTTTTTTTAATTTTTTTTTTATTATTATTATAGAGACTTTACACCATTGTGCATTAATCTCTTCAAGGTGGATAGTAAAAGAGGAAGGATTACAGAGTTTAAAATCACTTCAATAATTATTACCATGCCTTTTTTCTAACGATTTCTGTCTATGTTTCAAATATTTAGCGGAATATTTAAAGAGTGAATTATCAAGTTCTTCAAGTTTATCTTCGTCCTCTTCTTCCAGGCATTTAGAAGTTATCTCACAACACTTTTTCTTATAATATTTTGCTTTTTTGACATCTTCATCTTCTTCATCTGTTTCTTCTGCAGCCATCTCTCTTCGTTTTTTTGTTAGCTTATCTTCCGCGTCCAAATATGCCTGTAAGCGCTTCCGGCGGCGGGTGTGCTTAGAAAGCACGGTCTCGAATCCATCGTTGTCTTCTTCGTCAATTTCACTTGTTTCCATTGCATTTTGTTCTGGTTTACTGTTGTTGCTTTTACTGCTGCTGCTGCTTGGCTCGGGTTCAATCGGTTGTGTACTGCTTTTTTGGTCCAACTTTTTACTCGAATCCGCACATTTCTTGTTCTTTGCTTTGAGTTTGCAAAGCGATTTTTTGCCTATAATCGTCACTGCTGCAGCAGCATTGTTTATAATGATTGATTTCGGCGTTGGCTGTTTCAGCAACATCCGCAGGGTCCGAACTTCATTTGGGATCCCTGGGAAGAAGTTAATCCAGCGGTCGTTGGTGATGGTCAAAACTTCGCCGTATTTACTCATCACTTTGACTACGTCATCATTGCTTATGCCTAGAGGTAGGTCAAGCACTCGAACTTCCGTAGCGTTGTTGTCCAGGTAAATCGGGATTTTGCAACCCTGATATACCAGAGGTTTGTCGATGATGGACGAGGCCATTGCTGAGTCGGCGAACTGCAACACGGCTATTTTTCTTCTATTGCATAATTGCAATGCTCGCAAGTTTTCTTGGTTTACTTGAAGGTCTGCGAGAAATTTTTTTACAAGCTTTGGGCTTGGTTGGTTTTGGAGTTGACAAAAATCCAGAACCACACTGTTTTTGTCTACGGTGCACATTTTAAAAAAAGCGGCGACGCGCACACAAACTGCGGACTCGCGTTGAGAATGCGACTTGTAAGGTCGGCGGTTACTTTGCAACTGAGAAAAATGTTTTGTAGAATCAGCCTGTACGAGGTTTGTTGAATATAATCAACGCCGATTTTGCGTTGAAACAAACCTTGATTTTCTCAATTCCACAAAAATCATTTGTTGTTTTGAAAAAGTTGCTTTGACGTTTAGCGTTGATTCAACAAAAATCTAGATTTTCAAATCAACAAAATGTTTTGTTGATTCAAATATGCCTTATTTTTCTGCGTGTGAGTATAAATATAGCTGTTTTCATGTTAAAAGTACCAAAAATGCTGAAGCCGTAAGAATTTATAATTAATCAAAACTATAGTTTATTGTACTTAACTGAAGCATCATAATTGCAGTTTGAAATGATATTTTATAATAATAAATCAATAACAAAACATGTTTTTAAATAAACATGCGCGGTTTTATCAGCAACTGTAAACAAATCTATTATTTAGTTTAGGTCAACCATTTATGTAATTAATATGGAAAAAATTTGCATCAAGACTACTTTTTTTTATTTTTATGTTTATAGTGGTTTTTGAGACGTTTTCTATGATTTTTTTCGTAAATAAATGTGTTAGGTTTTTTATTGTTTAAAGCCAAATTTGTTAACAAAACAAATCAAATCAAAAAATCAAATTATTCGCTCTATTGCATTGCCTTGGCGTTCTCGATTGCGAGATTCCTACTCGAAACTAAGTGTCCGAAGGTTTGATTGTTGAGGCAATTGCAAACCTCTTTTTACACCTTAGCTTCCATCCACCCCGGGATTCGAACTGACGACCTTTGGATGGTTAGTCCCAGGGCTGCGGAGTCGGGTCATATTTCAAGCGACTCCGACTCCGACTCCGACTCCGGCTTTCTGAGTTAAGCCGACTCCGACTCCGGCTCCGGCTTTCCACAAATTGATGACTCCGACTCCGGCCTTCCAACTCTAGCCGACTCCGACTCCGACTCCGACTCCAGCTTTCCATAAATTGTTGACTCCGGCTCCGACTCCGACTCCGACATCTTATCTTTATTTAAAATATTTTAAAAACTTGAATTAATCATATATCATAAGTGATCATATAGCATATATCATAAGTAGATAAGTGTTCGTTGTTCTATTTTACATGTTTTGAGCGTTATATAAACCAAAATCTTAAATCTAGATTAAATTTTCAAAAAAACCTATTCCTTATGGGTTTCCTATGCAGATAGGACTTTTTGAAAATTTAATCTAGAAATATCTTCAGATTTAAACGCATTTTCAGCACAACAATTTTCTAAATAAATTTAAATTTTGTTGTTTGAAAAATTGGAACTTTTTATTTAATTACTTTAAATTTACTTTGAGTTTTTTTAAATTTATATGCTAGCTAACTAATTTTTAACTGTACTTTTTTTAAATGAAATACTAAAAGAAAGTTAGCCTCCATGATCGAATTGACATATAAAGTCAATTTGCATAATTTTAGGCTGAAATTTTGAAGAAACACAGTAACTATCAAAGATACCCTGGTTTTGAAATAGACAATTTTCAAAGTCACTATTTTTTAAAGCTCTTTTGAAATTATTTCAGAGGACGTACATGGAAATTGTGTGATCCAGCCCAGTACACACTTTAAACATATAATTAATGAAAAAAATCTTAAATTTGAAAAATAAATTAAAATTATAACAATTATATCACCCCGATTTAAGGTGTTTGAAAAAATAGATTTGTTCAAAGATATAATTTAAGGATCCACACGCAAACATTTTTTGCTTCGACTTTTTTACTGAAATTGTCATAATTCTGAATAGAAAACAGCTAGAGTCTTCCTTTTTGTATTAAGTCCTGTAGAAAAGTTATGCAAAGTTAACAAGACCTAAACTGATCTGATTGTTTCAATAGTTTCTTCAAAAAGCCAAAAAAAAACTTGTTGAAAATCTTGTTAATTTTGCATAACATTTCTACAAGACCTAATGCAAAAAGTGGGACTCTAACTGTTTTCTTTTCAGAGTTATGACAATTTCCGTAAAAAAGTCGAAGCAAAAAATGTTCGCGTGTAGTGGATCCTTAAGGATCAACACTTTAACAGAAATTATAAACATTGAGGTAATCGATGTATCTAATAAATTCAATGATTATTTCAAAATTAGTTGCAACTTATTTTCGATATTTTTTGCTTGTTTCAATTTTTTTCAGCAGGACACTTTGATTTATTTTTATTCACATACAAAATGAGAATGTTTGCGTTCCAAGAAGTAGATTGATATACTGCCCATGTTCGCATAAATGTCCCATATGTAAAAACAGCAAGCTGCGAAAAACGCATTTCTGATTTCTAGAAAAAAGTACTGGATGTTATAGGCTCTTTTGAAAGATCACACGATTTTGAACCAAACTGCATCAGGCTTCATCCATAAAGTACGTCTCGCTAAAATCAGCCTAAATTTACCCCCCCCCCCCTTTGTCACGCTTTTCCTATACTTATAACACGCAATGTCACACTTGCTCAGACCCCCCCTCCCCCCTTATAGCGTGACATACTTTATGGATGACGCCGTCAATAACTTAAAAACTATGAATATGGGACATTCATGCGATCATGGGCAGTATAACAGTATTTTACAATTTTACAAATGTTTTTTTAAATATATTTTTTTTTTCGTTAGTACCGATAGTGAACCTTTATTTTCCTATAAAAAAGGATCTACTTAAAATCTTAGCAATTCTACGGTAATATATTGACATTTAGTTGAATTAAAAGTTTGCAAAATTAAGTTTAGATAAGTTTTATTTAGAATTTCTAGAGTTATGTAAACTTTTATACTAAGTAGCTAGTAAACTTTATATTCAATCTAAATTATTTTATATCGGTCAAAGATGCCAATTTGGAGTTAGGGGGCTGGATTTATGGTGATTTGTCAACAAATAACTTTATGTTAATTTTCGAAAGGTGTACACACTTTTTTAGCACCTTTTTTTATTTTTGTGATAGTATTTGTTATAGAACTTTTTACAGAAATCATCTTTTCATGAGCTTTTTGTAGCAAAATGTTCGGCATGAGTTTCTGAATAAAACGTAGTACTAGGGTTTTGTCAATTGAATTGTTTACATGTTTCATCATAAAATGCGCATAGGGCCCCGAGGGGTGTAAATACTTTTTTTAAATACTGTAAACACAAGCAAAAAGAGACAGTGAAGAATTATTTAAATATATTTTAATTTTTTGACTACACAGCCACAATTGTTTACTATTGTATGAGTTATGAAACTATAGTTTAGTGTATACAAACAATGACAAGAGAGGATTAACAGATTATCATGCTTTCCAATCACAATAAAAATGCTTCGAAAACAACATGACACCTGATAATTAGCTTGATCCAAAAATCAATTGATAAAAAAAATGTCACGCGATTCAATAAATCAATTAAAAAATTGGTAATTAACCTGAATTATAACAAATATTGAACAATAAATAAGTTCATAAATTATATAAAATATATTGATAACTCCGACTCCAGCTCCGACTCCGGGTTTATCAGAAATTTACGACTCCAGCTCCGACTCCGACTCCAGCTCATAAAATGTAGCCAGCTCCGACTCCGACTCCGACTCCAGCTATTCGAGTTTTGACGACTCCGACTCCGACTCCGACTCCAGGTCCCCAAAAAGACCCGACTCCACCGACTCCGGCTCCGACTCCGACTCCGACTCCACAGCCCTGGTTAGTCCAACTGCCTACCAGCGACTCCACCGAGGCAGGACCCAGGGAGACGACTCCTACACCTGGACTGAGCTAACGACCTAACCTTTTTTTTAGGTTAGTCCGGGGCCAACATTTACTTCCCGTCCGACGGAAGGCGTGATCAGACAAATCTCGTCTCGAAAAATGCCACCGGGACCGTCTGGGATCAAACCCAGGCCGACTGGGTGAGAGGCAATCGCGCTTACCCCTACACCACGGTCCCGGCCAACAAAACATATTTGTTTATATAGTGAGCAAAATCCATCTTTTATTCATTATATCTATCATTAGACCTACACAATGCATCAAAACATCAATTATCGGTTAAATTTGGTATAAAAATAACAGTTTGAATAGTGGGGACCCGGGTCCACTATAGGAAAAGGGGGTCCATAACAAGGCAAAAAAACTTTTTTTTCAAATGGCTTTTTTTCTGCTCAAAAACAAATAACGGATGAAACACATAGTCAAAATTGTTCAAAAGACTTCAGATTTCATTGTTTTGTACAAAGCGAGGTACAAAGGGTTATGAAAAAGTGCTTAAAATATTGAAAATTTGTAAGAAATGTGCTTCGGCTCTACTAGGGGGTCCACTAATGGTTAAAATACCCTAATATCCAATTCCCCTTTGAAATGGCTGTGGCGAAGATTCGGCGCCACAATGCCATACAAACAAAGCATGACTGGATGTTCATATTTCTCAATTTCACAGTAAAAACATTTAATCGCATTCGAATGTCTGGCACTTCTTCGACTTCTTAAAATCTCACGCACCGAGAAATGCTGAACCTTGTGCTGAACCATGTTCCACCCTCGGTTCCACCATTTATGCGAAGTTTAACCGAAAAACGCGACGAAAACAAACAACTAACGTACCGCCGCGTTTAAGCTTCTGCTCTCGGAGCCAGTGCAGCCAGAACTCCCAATTTGGTCACAACCCCATAGAGATATCCACGCGCGAGTAGTTTGTAAAAAAAATGTACACGCCCAAGCAACATTTTTTGTTGCGGATCCTTAAATGCAACTATTTTGTAACACCCAAAATGTGCTATCACAACATAGTTATAACACTCGTGGTGCCCAAAAAAGCGCACGAAAATGTTGTGTTCTCAACATTTAGCCGAATGTTTCAACTTTGTTACGACCGTTACGACAAAGTTCCAGAAACAATTTGTTTGTCTAAATATGTCGGTAAAGTAGTTTGTTGTGTTGTCATGATGTTGCCATTATGTTGTCGATTAATTTGCGCGAAACAAAAAAAACTTTTTGAACATAAACAAATTGAAGTGCCCCTGTCGGGATTCTGGACTGGTACCTTCAGATCTTCACACCTTGCCTCTACCACTGAGCCACGAATGAACTGTATCTGAGAATTTTTGATTTCAATATTATTCTTAGCACACAAATCGGGCTAAGTCACATGTTGCAACAATGAAACCAATAAGTTTTCAATATGTTTCGATTACAAAACGAAATGGATTGTTGCAAAGTTGTTTTTAATTCGAAACGTTTGCAACATTGCAACGTTTTGTTGCTAAAATGTTATATGTTTCTGCAGCAAAACAAAACAAAAACTGGACTTAGTCAAACTTATCATGTTGCCAAATGCTACTTGGGCGCAGACATAGGCAAATCGAGTAGATTAACTCGTCTGTCAAAATCAGCTGTGCCCTTTGTTATACCACGAGCACGTGGTAAACAGCTGGTTTTTACAGACCTTTCGATATTCCGGATCTATCACTGAACGGGGCTGCTCCTAGGACTGCTCGATATTCGATAGAACTTTCTGTCAGCGATCATTTCCCAAAACGATATTTGATCGCTGACACACAACGCCTATCATGACCGTCATTGCTTGGCGACGGTCGATGAACATAAACACGAAGACGAAACTGTAGTAAACTAAAACTCAAGCTAAAACTGGTAAACTTAAAATGTCGTCAAACGACCATTTTCTGCAAATTTACAAACCAGACTGAAGACCTGTCGTCCCCGACGAAAGTCTTACGACCCGATCGGTTCAAGCACACCCACACACGCTCAAGCGTCGCGCGTTTCCGAACCGACGTTTTGCCGACGTTCATCAGCTTTGCAACCATCGGTCTTTACCGCTCTCGTCAATTTCTCTCTCTTTCTTTTCCAACGCTTCACGTTGCGCAGACATACCCAACCTAGACGAAGCACTCACACTCAAACAGCCATACATGCGTTGCTGACCCTTTTCATGACACACGAGGTTGCACTCGCGTCGTGTGCGTCGTCGTAACAATCGAATTTCGGCTCTAACATTTGAAACGGTCATAGTTTATATCTATTACATATTTTTCATTTGATAATTTAATCAATCAAGTTTATTTTTTTTTTTTTTTGCATCATTCCTTATCTTTGTCTTATTCTCTACATTATCCCCCTTCTCTACTCTCTTTTCCTTTCTTTGGTTTCTGTCAATTTTCAAATATTTCAATTTGAAGCGCCAAAAAAATACAATGTTATTCAAAATCTATTTTTAAGATCCTGGTTATGCGTAATTATGCTGTACCTGATGCTCAATTCTATGCTTTGTTTTATATTGTGGATATCTGTCAAATGAATCGAAATTTAATTCCACGTGGCAGCAAAAGATTCCAATTTTACAGTAGACCAAGTTTTAAAATGTAAGCATTAAAGTTATTATTTTCAAACTCGAGTAGTATTTTTGCTTTGGTTTACTTTATTTTATTTTATTTTTTTTTTCTCAACTTCATCGTTTTTTATTAAACCAACTAACTCAATCATTTCTCTGCTCAATCTTTTTTTTCGTATTTTTGTAACATACATATTTTTCTCGTCGTTAAAATTTATGCTGTCGTTTTTTTCTTTATCTATTTATAGAAACTTTTTTTATCTTTTATTTTTATTTTATTTTTTTCAAGTGTATTTGATAAACAATATATTACCTCTTCCTTTTCCTTTTGTTCAATCTACTTTAAATATTTTTTTTCAACCATTTATAATGTTTTCACCCAATCCACGCTTTGTGATCCTTCAAACTCTTTATTGTTCCACGCAATTTTCTGATGATGATTTCTAGATTTCTTACATTTTATCTTCTCAAATACGTAGCAAAGTATTTTAGTAATTCAAATTGCTTTGTCATTTTAAGATTTTTATTCTGTTGCTTAAATTTTTCTTCAAACTCACTGCAACTCTTAATATTATTTCGCATCATTCTAATTCCTTATATGTGTCACTTGGTCATTATTCCCAACTTGTTTTCAGACGAATATGTTTATAATGGATTTAGCAATCTAGGCCATCGTACTTCAAATTTCTTCAAAGTTGACTCGACAGGACAGTACAACAGTTCTCTTCCCATTTTCTCTTATATTTTATCTTCGCCGGTTCCAATTTCCGATTCATTTGTTTTAATGTTTTCATCTCATTCACTCATAGTAATGCACCAAAATGCTATTTTTGTTTGCTTATAATTTTAAAGAGTTGATTTCTAGTATATCGTTTTTTACATTACTCTCTAAATTAACTAATGTAATCAAATTTAATCAAACTTATTAAGAAAATTCTTTTAATTTAATTTTCTTCAAAATTTCAATCAATTTTAATATACCTATTATGCATTTTGTTTTCCAAACTACCATTTCTTATATTTTCTCGTTAAACTGACAGATTTTTTTTTCAGAGCCATTCCAAACTATTTTGTTCTTCAGAAAAAATCACATCAATTTTATTACCTCGAGGAACATAGTCTAGAGCTTGTAAATTGTAAAATACGCTTCCATTTCCTCTTCAAACTTACAAAAAATAGAATCATTCCAAATTATTTTGCTCATTGCGTTTCTTCTCTACAGTTACTTCTATTTGATCTTCTGAAGATTTCCTTCCATGCTACCGTTTCTTTAATTTTTGCCTTGAGCTGACTGAAATTGAAATCCTTAAGAAACTCAGCTCAATGATCAATATAAGGCGAGTAAGTTGCGAGTAAGTTTCCGAATTACCGTTTCTTACATTGCCTTCGTAAACTTACTGAGAATTTATTTTCTCCATAAATGCAAATCAGAACCTTCCAAAATTATTCCCAATTGATTTTTTTCCTGTTATCAAATACAAAAATAAAACACTTTTACTAATATTTTCTCCAGAAACTCAGTCAACATTTTCAAACTCGACTGTTTTTCTCTTCTTATCTTATTTTTTTTATTCTCTCTGATTTCACTGATTTTTATTTTATTTGTTGTTTTCATCTCATTCACTTTTAGAAATGCATCAAACACTTGTTTATTGTTTTCCATTTTAGATTAATGATTTCCAGAGTATCGTTACTTACATTTTCTCATTAAACTAATTGAAATTTTTAATTTCAATTAAAGTCATTGAGATAATCCCTTTTAACTTAATTTTCTCCAGAAATTCTGTTCAATGTTAAAAATATGGCGTGTTAATTTCCATGCTACCGTTTCTTGCATTTTTCTTGAACTGACTGAAATTTTCAGAATAATTCACATTTATTAGACACTTTTCTTTCCTTGAGAAAAAATCACTTTGTTTTACTTCCTCCAAGTACTTAGATTAAAAACTTCGAAAATTATTCCAAATTATTTAGTTCCTCTTGATAAACTGTCACTTTGATTAAATTTCTTCAAAAACTTAATCAAACAAAAAGCATGTAAATCCCAAAGCACTATCTTTCAACCATCTCTGATATTTTTTCTTCATACTGTACCAATTGCGTTTTTTCCTTTTTTTTCATTCGACTGATAAAAAAAATTCCAAATGATTCCAATTTTTTTCCGTTTATTTTATGTTTGAGAAAAATTATTATTATTTTATTTCCTTTAAACACTAAAATAAGAAATTACTAAAATAATTTTTCTCCTTTTCTCGATAAATATAAACATTCTTTTTGATTTTCTCCAGAACCTCATGTAGGTTTCCAAGCTACGCTACTTATATTTACTTATTGTCTGAAATTATTATTATTTTTTTATTTGATACTTTTTTTCGATTGGAAATTGTGTTCAATGACCCATGCATTCTTGCTACCATTTCTTACAGTTTCTCCTTACACTGGCTAAAGTTTACAATTAATTCAAATTATTTAATTTTTTTTGATTTTATCCTTTTTTTTGTGAAAACAAATCACTTCTATTGAATTCTATGAACAAATTATATGCGTGTCTTTCGTCATTTTTTTTAAGCTGTCCTTAATTTTCAGGAGCATTTTAAATTATTGTGTTCTTAAATTTATTATTTAAAACATAATTTTTATTCAATTTTCACTAGAAACTCAGTTTAATGATCAACAAAAAGCGTTTGGTTTCAAACTTTACCGTTTTGTACAATTATTCTAAAATGACTTAAATTTTCAAATCATTCCAAATTATTTCTCTCTTGTATTTTCAGTTTGAGAAAAAAACTTTTATTTCTTTTCTCCTTTGCTATAGTTGTTTTGCTTTAACTAATTGTTAATTATTTTGCCGTTTTTTTTTATTCCTCGGTTAAAAAAATCATTGCATTTTTTAATATTTGATCAATTCAAAATTTCAGTATAATGATCAGTTTAATGGTAGTCAAACCACCATTTCTAACATATTTTCATTTAACTGACTGTAACTCACTAATTGTTCCATATTATATTGGGTCACTTTTTTCTTGTGAAAACACTTCAATTTTATTTACTCCAGAAAATCATTTCAATGGTCAAATATAAGGCTTGTAGGTTTCTTATCTACCGTTTCTTATTTTTTTCTTTTGTCTGAAATTTCCAGATCATTTTAAATTATTTTTTCTATTTTTCAGAAAAACTGTTTTTTTATTCCATTCCTTCTTAGTTCAATAAATAAATGTAATGCGTGTAGGGTTCTAAGTCACCGTTTCTTACATTTGCTCCGTAATTTCTGTATTTTAAAAATCACGGCTGATTATTTTATTTTATTTTATCCTTGATAAAAAGCACATTCTTTTGTTTATTTAGTTCAAATATTCCAAGCTACCGTTTATACATTTCCTCATTTTATAGACTCATTAGATAGACTAAAATTTTCAAATATTCCAAATTATTTAGCTCTTTTTGTGAAAACAAAACTTCTAATTCATTTTTTTTCAGAAAATCAGTCCAATGGTCAAATGAAAGGCGTGAAGGTTTCTAATCTTCCGTTTCTTACATTTTCATTTTTTTTTATTATTTCCACTTATTCCATTATTTTGGTCATTTTTCGAGAAAAAATGCTTCTATCCAGAATCTTCCGCCATTGCTCACCAGATGCTTCTTCGTTGAAATTACAATACTCTTTCCATATTTAGATTTTCTTCATTAACTGCTCATATTCGAACACAACTTTTCGAAATTTACCTGAGCCTGCGCTCAATTACCATGTTGAGTTTTTTTTTTTAATCCAATTTTCGTACAGAATCAACTTGTTGAGGCTTTCGTCAACAGTTTCTTTGCACAGTTGAGGCATTCGTTAACTTTTTGTTTTTTTTTTTTTTTATTTATTTTGGAGCAGTTGAGGCGTTCGTCAACTCTCTTTATATTCTCACAGTTGAGGCATTCGTCAACTGTATTTTTCAATTCATTACTCCCTCTGTTCTTTCAATCCTCACAGTTCTCAACTCTTTCAATCATTGCAATGCAACTCTCCTTAGTTGCTTGCTATTTTATATTGATGATTTCCATCACATTCTGATCATCCAATCCACTCCATACGTACCAACCAACTGCGCCATGTAGTAAACTAAAACTCAAGCTAAAACTGGTAAACTTAAAATGTCGTCAAACGACCATTTTCTGCAAATTTACAAACCAGACTGAAGACCTGTCGTCCCCGACGAAAGTCTTACGACCCGATCGGTTCAAGCACACCCACACACGCTCAAGCGCCGCGCGTTTCCGAACCGACGTTTTGCCGACGTTCATCAGCTTTGCAACCATCGGTCTTTACCGCTCTCGTCAATTTCTCTCTCTTTCTTTTCCAACGCTTCACGTTGCGCAGACATACCCAACCTAGACGAAGCACTCACACTCAAACAGCCATACATGCGTTGCTGACCCTTTTCATGACATACGCGGTTGCACTCGCGTCGTGTGCGTCGTCGTAACAAACGAATTTCGGCTCTAACATTTGAAACGGTAAACTATGACCGTATCTATTACATATTTTTCATTTGATAATTTAATCAATCAAGTTTATTTTTTATTTTTTTGCATCATTCCTTATCTTTGTCTTATTCTCTACAGAAACGAACGAAAAATGAGCACCACTCAAGCAGCCGCCCGAACGAGACAACGTGCTCTTTCTCTTTCTCTCGTTTTTGTCTCGATGTCGGTGTGCTCTTTTGTACTAAGCTTGCTGGGATTCCTATCTAGATAGAACAAGAGAGCACACGGGCATCGGTCTGTCTCTCTTCCTAGTGTATGCTGCGTGGTGACATAAATCATATGATTGCTATCATTGGATAGATGATCGGAATCTCGGTAGAATGTCAAACGACCCATCTCCAAGCGATTTTTCTCCTGGAGGGGAAGTCAATGATTGTTTGAGTGGCTTTGCGTAGCACTCATTCCTTTGTGTGTGAAATGAACGAAAGTACACCCAAACGGCGGTTGCATGATTGTGATGCATGGCGGCATGAAAGTATATCAGATTCTGCATGAAAACTGTCCTCGTGCATTTATTGCGATATAGGGATATGACATTTTTGCCCGTTACCGACAATTGGGTACTAAAGCCCTATGTCAATTTTTATGTACAACGGTAAAAACACGATTATAAACCATTTCTGATCACTTTTTTTTCATTCAGCACAAAAAAATATTGACAAGACAACATTTTTTCGATGGATCAACTATGGTCCCCTTGGAACGAGCTGTCTAGTAGGAACTTTTCTGTCAAGAAGAACCGCGAGGATAATTTTTCAAAATTGATTTAAAAATCCATTTTAAACTCTTTGTGGTCGTACAAAGGGTCATTGTACTCAGAAAGATAAGTTTTATCCACGGGGATGCTTCGGCTGTCATCTGCATACAATGTCACTGAAGCCTAAAAACATAGAATAGAAGTCCAACTGTCAAAAACAAGTTGTATCACTTTTTTCTCAAGAACAAGTAGCGCCGCGTATCGGCGATGGTATACTTTATTATACCACTACTCTGGCATAATTTCAAGAAAGTGTTGCTAAAGGTGGCAACAACACCATTATTGATTTTTATTCGGAAGAATTTAATTAAAATTTGTTTTATTCTTAGCATCAACAAACCGGGAGTGAAACACGCAGACAAAGGGGCAGTATGGAAAGTCTGCTGCTATATTTTTCTATGGTTCTAAACATTCACAGCGCTTTTAAACTTCGTTTTGAAAATTATTTTTAATATTATTTTTAATCAACATATATGTTGATTTGTTATATGATTTGTTTTACCACCATTTTTGCATCGCATTGCCAAAGAACTGACATCATTGCAATTGAAAATCAAATTTTATTCTTTAAAAAAACGAATCTCTTCATTTCTATTGAGGAGAAAATCGTGACGTCAGAAATGAACTCAAATCACTCAAAGTTCATTTTGTGAGTGACTTTAACAGCTTGGCCTAGTTTGACAGCTACATTGTCCCCAGTTTTCTGTGGGAGAGAAAAGGAGGCGAATACTTTATGAAAATCATACCTGTCAAAATTCCTAGCCTCAAAATTTTGTCGCGAGTTGCTTTTCTCCTCTATTGCAGGCCAAGTGCGAATGATTCTGATGATACCTCTTCAGTTGACGCTCAGGCGAGGAACATCCTGGAAGGAGCGTCACTGACTACGTCCGTAGTCCTGTTAGATCATTTCTTGATCAAGACAGTATAGCTCTGGTTCCTTGCAAGTGTCCTATTTTCTTACCTCCACGTTGGCTTGGTTTTCATGATGACCTAGCTGGTGGCCTGTGGAAACGGATCGTAAACCTTTGACCACCGCGGGTCAAAGTCGAGACGGCTAAAAGAAAGGGGCGCGACAATGTGGGAAAGGGATGTAATTTGTGATTGTAGACGGTATTGTTTTGATTCGCAGTATGTTGAGTCAACTGCTGTGGATGTACCAGAAACATCGCACAACGGGGTTTCTCTTCATTCTATTTCATCTACCACCTATCTTCTGTTTATTTTGTTTCACTGATTTTCTAACGCGGCTTCTGTTAACTTCTGTTTATTCCATTTGATTTCGATTTTACTCATTTGATTCTCTTATTTCTCAACGCTTTTCCACTCTATTTTACCAATTGATGCTGCTGTAACAAACTGTCTGTTTTTCCTTAATTTGGCAGCGATGTCAATTTTGTTTATCTTTATTTATCTATTTGAATAATTTTTCATCTGCCCTATAAATTGCACTTAACACCTTAACCACATTGTTACCTCTTGTTATTAACTATTGTTAATTTCATTATCTACTTAATAAATTACTATCTTTCTTTTACTATTGATTCTTTACATAGTATATTTCTTTCACTGTTCATTGTTTTCAATCTTCACCCTTTTCTTCAACCAAATGAGGTTCGAGCCCTTACTAAATTTTGGAATGATCAAAGAATTAACACAAATATTACTATTGTACTTTTGAAAAACTTTTATAAAATGCTTAGGACCAAAAATTGTAACAAAACACCGCGACAAAAGAAATACCAACATATAAACACGACTCAACACTAGGAAAGATTTCAGGAGAAAACAATACACAGTAAATAACAATTAGTTTTTGAATTCAAACTAAAAATAAAACAGTCTTTGCTTTAATGAAAGTTGTTAGGCACACTTTAAATGGTTAGGCGCTTATACTTACATCAAACCCTACGTAATGTACCACCCCCGGCCGAGTTAAAATGCGTAACCGGAAAAGAAGGTGTGCATGCCTGGCACGAACACTCAAAGCGTGTTCTAGCGTGCTGCTCGTACTGACTCAGAGCAAGGGTGAGATGTAGGTGTAAGGGCAGTGCGTGTTCGTCGGGAACCTAGTGCATAAGATCGGTCAAGGCCCGTTCTTACACTGAAAATTGCGAATTGCGAATTGCGAGTTGCTTTTCTCCTCTATTGTTCGATAATTTTCGAGCACGTGGTTTTAAGCTTTTGACAGAACCGGCTCCGTGGCTTAATGGTTACGGCTTCTGCCTCAGGGATCAAATCCCGGTCGGTACCTTTGAAATTTGGAATCAGGAATTGAACAAAAACGAAACTGAATCAGGTGGGATTCGAACTCGCACCTTTGGATTGATGGTCTGGGACTCTAACCAGTCGGCCATCTGAAGGTTATAAAACATGTTGTATTCTTCTCATATTAAATACGCTCTGATCCCTGATTTGCCAGAAGGGATTGGGAGTCTTAAGATAGATCAAGGATCCGTCTGGTGCTTGCTTCTATGTAAAGGCGGGGCCGGACAATGCCCAACGACCTCGGAATTGGGCCGCTAGGATCTCTGCCATTCTGAAATGGATCGTTGGAAGCAGCGCGAGGGCTATCACCACCTAATACCCAGGACTGAGATAAGTTGTATCAGCATTCGGCATATACAAAGTCTGATACAAATTATACTTTCCCATAATTTCGCTACCGGTTAGCGGATATTGGATTGGACCACACACACACACACACACACACACACACACACACACACACACACACACACACACACACACACACACACACACACACACACACACACACACACACGTGGTTTTAAGCTTTTGACAGCTGTCAGTTGTTCCAATTCGCGAATTCAGATTTGCTAATTCAATAACAGTTCTATTCATATTGGCGAATCTGCATTTTTTCTTAAAATTATTTTTGTTCTGTTCTTTTCGGTAGTGGTACCTGGTTAAAGATTTAAAAATCTTTGGAATTTTTGATATTTATTATTGCAAAAAGTTTTTTTTTGCAATTCCGTCGCGAAACAACTTACTTTTCCTGTCATTTTTGAACGACGAAATAGCCTACTTTTTTGTACCAAAAATAACAGAATCGAATAGCAACAATTTTCAAAATAAATGCTGAAAAGATCTACTTTTCAGCACTGAAATGGGTGCTGAAAAGTTTAACTTTTCAGCACTTGTTTCAAAAAGTAACACTTTTCATCATTTTTTTAATTTAAACGATTTATCGACAAAATACTTGAAAATTTGACTTGAAATTTCACTCAATGGGTTTTTCGGAATTGCAAAAAATGTTGTATGGAACTCGTTGCAAAACTTATTTTTTCAGCACTCGTCGTATTTATCCAACTCGATGAACTTCGTTGGATAAATGTACGACTCGTGCTGAAAAAATCCTCTTTTTGCAACTTGTTGCATAAACTACTATTTTCGCTTAATTTTTTGTTTTCTTCAAATCTTGCATTTTTTGTAAACTTATGATTGCAAAACAATTGAACTAGTGTAAGTTTAGGAAAAACAATGTCGAATTAATTTTGGATAGCTTAATGCTTAAAATGTCTCCCACAGTTCGGAATTTGTTGCTTGGTCGCTACTCTTCGATCCCAAAATGCGGTGGACGGTGAAAAACCTGTTCATCTGCTCCGATCATTTCCTCCCTGAGCAATTTAAGGACGCGTCGTGCAAGTCGAAAGGGTAAGTTTACCGTAATAATGCATAACGTAGCGATCACATATCACTGAATACCTTTAAAATTAAAAATTAGAAAAAGCAATGTTTATAACATTATTTAAAAAGTTTGCAACGATTTGTCGTAGCCACCGATTTGCCGTCATCTTGTACCAACAATCCAGCTTCGCCATGATAAAATCTGGTATAATTATGCAAGCTTGGGCTACAGTCAAACCTCGTTAATTTGGAAAGGTTGAACTTTTAAAAAGTTTTAAAAAACTTTCAATGGTTTTTATAGCAATGTTCAGCTAAAAAGACAACGAACCAAAATTAATCAAAAGCAAAATAAAAGGAGCATTATTATGTAGTGTCCTTTTTTTAAAATAATGAACATTGTTTCGTTATAAAAAACTACATACATTCATTTGAAACTGCATGGATCGAATTGGTTGTGATTACGGATAAGACAATATTTATTTATTTGTGGCAAAGAGTATTGTAAACGGTTGAAGCAGCGGTACCGTCATCTGGGGCGAATCGGGACACATGGGGCGAATTGGGACAGCAGTTTAAGCAATGTTTTTTTTCAGATTCAGAGCAACAAAATGTGTTCATTCATTCCCAAATATGAAGCTTTTAAGTGCTCTAAAACGTGGTGTCCCTATTTAGACTGTAGTTCCGAAACGCCCGCTTACAAAAATATACAAAAAAATCAGGGCAAAACAAAATGATTGCCGAATATTTAATTTTCATTGAACAAACTGGTAATTTGTAAACTATCTGCATCGCGTTTTCTTTTATTATTTTATTTCAAATATAGGCTTTTAATCTTTGAACAAATTTTAAACTTTTGGGTACACAGATCTAAAAATTATTTATGCATTGATGCTTGCAATTTTGTGACAGTAGCATAACTATAATGTTAAACGCATTTTGTGACCCGTTTTGTTTATTTTTGCCTTCCTCATCTTATTGAGGAAAGGCTATAAAATCACTCAAAAGTGAACTTATTAATTCAACCTCGTAGATCCACCTTCACGTATACCTAACGACTCAGAATCAAATTCTGAACAAATGTTGGTGCGTGTGTATGTCTGTAAGTCCGTGCACCAAAAAACTGCACTCAATTATCTCCGGTTCGATCCGTCTTGGGTTCCCATCAGGCCCTAGTAAATATTATGAAGTTTAGAAAAGTACTTCAAAAGTTCTGACAATGTTTAGAAAAGTTATGATTAGATGATGTTTTAATTGAATTTGTATTTGCGATGCTATTTAGTAGAAAATAAAACTGCATTAATGTAAGGAAGGCATCAGCCACCTCAAGGTGGATTGAGTAACGTTTTTTTAATTAGGCTTGAAATTTAGTTATTCTAATTTTGTTTTAGCCAACAAAACGAAGAAGAAGCAAAAGTCCAAGGAGTTGGCAAAGGCAAGAAAATTGAACATCTGAGAACCAAGCAAATAAATCTACCCACCACTAGCGTGCACAGGGTGGGGCAACATGGGGCAGTTGCCCCACCATCCTCAGAAATTTGTTCTAAAATTGCCAAGGGGGTATGTATGTATGTATGTATGTATGTATGTATTAGTACCCCGTCTTGGCAGGACTTGGCCATGACCACAGTATGTTTCAACTGAGACGGTTCGGTTAGTAACCGACTTATATCTTAAGGACCTTAGAAGATTATCATTCTCTATCCAACCATTTGTTATGATATGATTAAATAGATAATGACATTCATGTGACTTGGGCCAGGCGATCCACGACTCCCTCATCCAGTCCATAAAATATATGAAGGCCCTGGGATATTTTTTGAGAGGGGTTAGTTTTTTTTGGGGGGGTTAGGCGTTTGAAATATAATTATATATGATAAAAAATTAATAATCAATGTTATGAATTAAAAGATATATCAATGTATAGTTAGACCGTTGCAAATATTTTACAAAGTTTATGTCACCCCCCCCCCCCTTCAAAATTGGTCTGAAAAATCAGGGGGCAAAAAAAATATTTTTCATATAAACTTCAAAATTTCCATGAAAATAGAAGTCTATTCAACTGAAAACAATCTAAAATGCATTTTTCTGCATTGATAATCATATTTAGCATGTTTGGGCATGTTTGAAAATGTTTTGAATTTTTATGAAATTGCAATGTACAGCACCGCAATAATTTTATTTTTCGCAAATAATAAAATTTTCGTCAATACTTAGATATTTTGGAAACTAATGATGGCAAAACAACTGGACAGGTGTATAATGAATTTTGAAACACTTTTTCTATCAAAATGTTGAAACCATGGCTCGTAATTTCAATTTTTATACTTTTTTATTTTTGCCCCCTCGACTTTGGTCAGAGTCGAGGGACATAAACTTCAACAAATATTTGCAACGGCCTTATAACAATAAAACAATGAAATATCACAATAATATAAAAACTCAACAAGTTGTTTCGATGCTCTCATCCTTTTATTTTGGAAAATGCTAAGAATTAAAAAAAAAATAATGTTATACAAATTAATAATAATAATAATGTTCTAAAATTGCCAAGGGGGTGTCCATAAACGACGAAATTTTCAAAACGCTCATATTGTTGCCCCACCTTCCTTGAGGATCTGGGCACGCTAGTGCTACCCACCCAAACAACTGCTCGAATAAATATTGCCAATTTATTACTAATCTTCGAAATCTGTGTTTCGTTCTTAAACTGTTTTTAAAGTTGCTGTCCCTATTCAGACCGTAGTCCCAATTCACAACAGTTGGCGGTACTTATAGTTTTAAACTGGAAAATATGATTATAAAATTTAGTTTTTTTTCGAAATTGCCGAATTAGCGGAGCTCTACTGTAATCGTTTGTTTACAGTGAATTATACCACCAGTTATACCACTTCAAGGTACACTGTGAAGTCAGAACAGTGAGAAGTGAAAAAAATCGTGGAGGCCTTTTGAAACACGTCGCCATCTTGTTTTCTCTCCAAGTTACACTTCTATTCTATGCTAAAAAGTACCAAAGTTTTGGTGTCTACACTGAAGATCAGAATTACACCAAAAAGCGTTGAATCCAACCATTTTCGCACAAGACCACGCTTGAACCATCGCACCGAGTAAACAGCCCGGAACACATTGGCTGGATTCTGGCCAAAAACGCATCCAATGTGTAACTTTTGATTAAGCGGTAGCCGCCTGGTGGCAAAAATCGGAAGCTCATGAATAGCGGGAATACTGTGCTGCCACCTGTTGGAGAATGGACCATTTTTTTTTTGCTTTTATTTTCATTTAGATGATTTAAATTAGACTAGATTTTTGTATTTTATTCAAACAAAGAATTAAATGTAATTTTAAATTTATAATACATAACAGTTTGTCACTGATATCGTCGCTGTGCTTGGTGTTTGTTGACGAAAAGGAAGACTCGCGCTCGTGGTTAACCTCCCGTTTGTTGGTCAGTTGGACACTTTCTTCCAGGCAAAGTTGCGATCCGGGCGTGAGCCGTGGGCCGGGTGTGACGTAACTCTGAACCCGTCTTCAGCAAAGAAAGCAGCTTGCTGCTAGACACGATTTGAAGAATATTGTGCATCGCCTACAGGCTTATCTTGCGGATCGGCTTCGACGAGTACGTGCAGCAGCACAGGATTGTGCACCTCAACGCCGCGTTCCAAGTCACGAACCTGAAACGGAACCAACGTCAGCAAGTTCACAAAATATTGTTTATTGAAATCTAACCAGCGGTCCCTTCAACTCGCCGCCAAAGTTGCACGAGTTGTGCATGTCCAAGTCACGTACTACCATCGGGAAATTCTTGGCGAGTTCACGCGTCGGAACCAGCACCAGCAGCAGACTTTCCCCAAACCAATTTGAGCAGCACTAACCATGTCCATCCAATTAGTTGACCCTTAGCGTGATTGGCAGCGAGCGGGGAAACCCAGCTTGATGATGTCGTTGGTAGCCGCACGGCAGCTCTGGAATGAAAGTAAAAACTTACTTAGAATCTCCCATCAATATGAAATAAATTCAAACCTACCTTCATCGCCCACTTTCCATGCTCTGAATCTTCTGGTACTTCCGTCGATTCGGATGCGTTAACCTTTCTTTCTTCGGTTCCGCTTCTCGCCACGCCTCGCCCTCCGACTCCGGGACGCCAAGCTGCCGTTATCGAAGAGGCCTCGTCCCCGATGCATCGTCATCGATTCATACGCTGAGACCACAAGTCCTCTGACTTATTCGGGATTAGCGCTTGCCCCCATCGTTCCAGCAGCTGCTACACTTTTTCTTCTTCCGCTACTCGAACCGCTTCTTCCACTCGTCCAGCTGTTCGTTATGACAGCCCAGGCTGTCCACGTAATGCTGGCAGTTCTCTCTTCATTTCGACTCTACGATGATGCCGCGAGGCGGCGGACGCCACATCCCGATGTTGATCAGGTTAGTCCAAACCTTCATCCAGGTCGCGACCTTGACTTACAGATCCAGTAAGTAAGGAGCTCGGTGCCGGTGGTGGAACTGCACGTTCACGATCCTTCCCAGCACTCTTCAACCGGTCCTGTTCGCGCCGTCTCTCTCGACACCGGGTCAACGCTTCCTCCCGTCCACGAAGATCGTCCAGCCGAAGATCCGGAGAACGCTCCGTTCTTCAAACAACGGTGGCCGGAGCATTACGACAGCGAGCAACCGGTTCCGGCGATTTTATCTTGAGCAATTCTCGACCTCGGGAAGATCCCCGTGGTGACATCGCGACTTCGGCGAGCGATTCTTCCGCGACGAAATCTTCTCCTTAATCGCCAACTCGCGCTTTCCATTCCTTCTAGCGAACCCGCTCCCGCATCAACCACAGCTGCTAGCATGTCCTTCTCCACCGCGACCACCTACTTCACGGTGCCATCTTTCCCCCCAGGCGACACATCCCGCACATTCCCCAGGTGGCTCGTCTCCCGCGGACTGGACCTGCTCACCCGGATCTACGTTACGTGCCCCTCGCAACCTTTTTCGTCACGATCCGCTTCATTCCATCCGCCGACGCCTTCTTCACATGCTTCTTTATCAGCTTGACCTTTCTTCGCCACCTGCGTCATCCGAGCTGGAACTCGAACTCGGACCGTGTCGCCTTTTTTTCGTCGCCGCCGCGAGGACGAGTCCGTGACGAACTGCTTAAGCTGGAATTCGTGCCCGAGTCGGATAAATCAGAACCGCTCTTCTGGAGCTATCCGAGTTGGACGAAGAGCGACGGTGCGAAATGGGCAGTTTGCGCACGGGAACGATTTGCTGGAAATAAGTAAAATAAAAATTAAGGTTTCTACAAGGGTTTCTATTTCATTCCATTTTTGTCCAAAACAAACTTACCTTCTTTACCAGCGTCAGCACAGGATGGTTCTTCGTGTCAGTGGCCACAAGTCGTATTTTCAGTCCGGAAGACAAATTTTATCGAGCCTCCATTTTCTGTGGAAAAGGAAAAAAAAATGACCTCGGAAAACGCACTTTTTGTCCATTAATACCGGCTCCCCGATAGAACAAACGGCACCGCCGTAAGCTCTAAACTTCCGCAAAGGAACTTACCACATTTGTGTGCCAGTTTTACACGAAATAATTGAAATAAAATCACAAATATTCCGCTAGCAAACAAACCGCATGTTTTTTTTTCGCTCATGTTTGTTTCTAAGTCCCAGACTAGTGGCGACACCCAACGGCAACTTTGATGAATCAGGCAAGAGGACAGTTTACACATTGGATGGATTTTCGAGCAAAAACCAGCGCAATGTGTAGAATCGACACATCGATTTCAAAACAACACGGAGTACACATCCAATGTGTCGGATCGACACATTTTGGTCGTAATTTTTATCTTCAGTGTAGTGTCAAAATTATGGGGAGTAACATGACGAAAAGGGCGCAAAATCGAAAAGACGAAAATATGTTTTATCTTTATTTTTGTTTCGTTAATTAAAATGAAATTAAATGTGTACCATTATCCGGGGCAAATCGAGACACATGGGGTGAATTGAGAAGTGATTTTAGCAATGTTTTTGCACAATATTTGAATATTTTTTAATTTGTTTCAGTAGGAATAGACACAAAACAACAAAATTAGTTTCTAAATTTGAACATTTATGTCTAAAAACAGCTGTTTTGGCTTTCTTGTCGAAAATTTACCAACACATTCAAACCACGGGGTACCATAGAAGTTGGTTTGTTTGACTCAAAAACATGCTTTTTTGTAAAGCCTCACAACGTGAGCCCCATAACGTCCCTAACAATGGGCTATGCCCTGTTCGTGGACTCGCTCTTAAGGTTTCCCAACAACATGGTTGAGTCCAACCGCCTCAAATTGCAGATTTAAATTAACATTATGATGATGATCTGTAAGTTCATTGGCCAAATAAGAATTTGCGGAAGACATTTCAGAGGATTTGAAAAAGACACCTGCTGGGAAGCTTTGCCTGAGACCTGATGCTAAACATATATTGTTGGTGGCGGCATTTATGGTTTATTTTAATGAAAAGAATCAATATGAGCAGCTACAGGATTATTTTCCAAAAAATTAAATAAGACTTATTATATGTTCGGCCAAGGGGCCGACTCAGAATTCCCTACGTTGTGTTGTTGTTGTTGTTGTCCAGGCGCGTAGAATATTTCGTAATTGAATAAAACAATCGATTTGCTGAGACTGCTGAGCCAACCGTCTCGGACGGTGGTCAGCGCGCGAAGAGGTTTTTTTGTATCTTTTCAGAAACTGGTCATTTCTGGGTGGGTGAGATGTTGGAGTGGTCATGATTAACAACCCTGCATCTACTGTCGGGTCACCACTGTCGGGTCAACTGTGACCATCCAACGCGAGTGACCACTCTTATCACGGCTGCACGCGACCTACAGCAGCTGATCGCGGTATCAGCGATCACGATCGTCCATCTCGCGAGAGGATCACCGCGATCACCAATACCGCGATCAGCTGCTGTAGGTCGCGTGCAGCCGTGATAAGAGTGGTCACTCGCGTTGGATGGTCACTGTTCATCGGAAATGTACGGGTTGAACCACCGCAGTGGTGAACTGTTCGCAACTGGTTTTCCCTTGGTTAGTTTGTTCCATTCATCAGCGAAAACTTGCTTCTGAACGAGCCTTATTAATGCGAACTCTGCTTCTTTCAGCTCCGCAACCGTCAACAAGTCCGATTTGAACCGCTTTTCCTTGGGCATGCGAATTAGATCCTTCAAGCGTAGCCAATACGCCGTACGCCTGACCAGATCGGGATACGAAGAGAAGTGAGAGATAAACCAAACGTTGAACTCAGCCGTAGTTGCTGCAGCTACCGATGCCGCAGTGTTTCTTCGCTCTTCTTCTGCTTCTTCCGTCGTCACGATCTTCGGTTGTGGTTGGCGTTGCTCATTCGTCTTCTTTACCCAGCCTGGCTTCCAGAATGGTACCAAGTCGATGAGATCTGCTGGCATGACTCCACGTGACAGGAAATCTGCGGGGTTTTCAACTCCAGGCACGTGTCCCCAGACACAGCCTTCCGTGAGAGCTTGAATCTTGGCCACCCTATTAGCGACGAATGTGACCCATGTTGATGGTGGTGATTGTAGCCAGTACAACACGCACATGGCGTCGACCCAGAAAAAGGTTGGAATTTTGATCTTCAGCGATTGCAGAATTTGCACGTAGAGTTCAGCAGACAAAACGCCACCGCGTAGTTCCAATCTTGGCATCGCTTGGCTCTTCAACGGTGCCACCTTGGTTTTGGATGTGAGCAAGTTCACGAATATCCTGCCCTTTGGATCTTCGCTTTTCAAATACGCACCGCTTCCAAAGGCCTTCTCAGATGCGTCAGAAAAGAAGTGCAATTCCATCTTGAACACTTCAGGGCAGATGACGCAACGAGTGATGCGAAGTTCATTGAGCAAAGCGAGCTGTGAATGAAATCTCCTCCAGACCTCACCCACCATTTCAGGTACCGCCTCATCCCAATCCAAACGTTCTCCGTTCGGGTTCAGCAACGTCCACAGAGATTGCATAAAAATCTTGGCCGTTACGATGACCGGCCCTAGCAGTCCAAGAGGGTCAAAAAGAAGGGCGATTGTTGACAAAATGAAGCGTTTGGTGAGCTCAGGCACCTTGTCCAAATCGGGAATGTTGAACTGGAACTTTAGCGTGTCCGTTTTCGGCATCCATGTGAGACCAAGAGTTTTCACTCCAGGGTCCGTGTCAAGGTTGATTTCCTCCATGCTAATCGCTAGGTTTTCCTCAGCAATCCCAGCTAGCACTTCCTGTCGATTTGATGCCCATTTCCTAAGCTTGAAACCGCCTCGTAGCATCATCTCGTCTAGCTGCTTCCGAAGTTCGATTGCTGACTGGACGTCCTCAGCTCCGGTGATGACGTCATCCATGTAGGTGTCTTGATTGACTGCCCGTGCAGCAAGCGGAAATCGAGGTCCATCATCCGTCGCTAGTTGTTTTAGCGTCCTGGTTGCGAGGAATGGAGCTGGCTTGGTGCCGTAAGTGACGGTTTTCAGCTCGTAGATGCCAACTTCCTCGTCCGGAGAAAAACGCCACAGAAGGGATTGCAATGGCCGTTCCTCTGGGTGGACCATGATCTGACGGAACATCTTCTCTACGTCAGACACAAGCATAACCGGCTTGATCCGACTCCGCAGAATGATAGAGCGCAGATCTTTTTGGATTACCGGCCCTGCCAGCAACACATCGTTCAGCGCGACTCCAGAAGATGTTTTGCAAGAAGCGTCGAAAACAACTCTGCATTTGGTGGTGGTACTGGCCTCCTTGACCACCGGATGGTGCGGTAGAAAACACCGGTTGACCTGGGTTGGAGTTGTTTCCGCGACCTTGGACATGTGACCCAGTTCCAGATATTCGTTCATGAAATCTGTATACTGTTTCCGCAAATTGGCGTCCCTTGCCAGTCTGCGCTCGGTTGCGTGCAGCCGTCGCAACGCAATTTCCTTGGATTTGCCCAACCTGGAGATTCCACCTTCGACCTTGGGCAAGGAAACGGAATACCGACCGTCGGATAACCGTTGAACCGTGTGTTGGAAGCTCTCTTCGCAGCGCCTTTCAGCGGGAGAGAACGCGTCGTCCAAACCGACGTCTTCAGCCGACCAGAACCGTGCCATCAGAGTTTCCATCTTCTCTGAGGTTGACACGTTGCACTTCACCTGCGTGGAGTTGCATGGAACCGAGAGACCACCGGATACCACCCAGCCGAACACCGACTCGTTCAGCGCTGGTAGATTGTCTCCCAGTGGAATTCTTCGACCGGTTTCAAAGAACTCGAAAAAGCATTCAATGCCAAGGACGATGTCCACCTTTTTGGACTGGAAGAATGCTGGATCTGCCAATTCAATTCCGTCCGGAATCGACCATCCATTTGTTGCGATTGTTGTTGTTGGCAGATTGACCGTAACCTTGGAGAGCACCAAGAAGTTCATGTCTCGCTCGAAGTTGGATAACCGAGACCGCACCGTTGCGTGAATCTTGTGCTTAACCTTTGTGCCAGATTGACCGATTCCTAGCACGGAAATGTCCACCTTTTCTCGCGTGACCTTCATCAGCTGCGCCAGTCGCTCTGATATGAAGTTACTCTCCGACCCCGAGTCGAGGAGTGCGCGAGCAGGGTACCGATTGCCATCGTCGTCCTCGACAATGACCACTGCTGTCGCCAACAGCACTTGGGATGCAGCTTGGGTTGCTGCGCCTGATACGGATGGGTTCGTGGCTGCCATGTTTGCCACGTGGGATGTTGTCGGACCTTGGGTTTCCTTGGAGTTGGAAGGGTTGTTGCTCCCTGCAACCGCGAGTGCCGTCACCGCGTTGTCCCTTTCCGGTTGTTGTTGAAAGCATACCAAAGTATGGTGCCGACCCTTGCAGTTCCTGTTTCTGTTTTTACTGTGATTTCGTGTTGTTTTAATTGTGAAACCCGTGAATTCCGGAAGCCACCCTACGCACGGACTACCCATACCCAACGAACCAGGCCCTGACCAGCCAGCCCAATCCGATCCGGTCGATGCTGGGGGCCACCAGAGCTGTCGAAGGCTAGGTTGTACTCCGGCTCCCCAACATTCTGGTCCTTCGAGCCGGATTTGGGAACGTACTGTTGTTGTTGGTGTTGAACAGTCCGACTGTTCACAGTTTTCGGCGGCAAACTCTCCAGAACTCGAATGCGTCGGTTTAGGAAATCGCACAAGTCCTTCAACGTGTCCTTCAATTATAATTAAAGACAGGTTGGGTCTTTAAGCATTTTTATTTGAGCCGTGTTCGCTCCGCTTAAGAGGTAGTTACAGACTGGTGGCTTATTTCTAAAACTTATCCTAGCTAGCTAGTTGGAAGGATTTCAGGTAGACAAATCCTTCCTAGCCAGGTGAGCCTAAATCAACAAGCTTGGGCTTGTTGGGAAAGAGCAACAGAGAGTCCGATAATGATCATGTTATCGGGCTCGGTTTGTTGGTGAAAGGAAAACAGAGAGTCTGATAATGATCGCGTTATCGGACTTGCTTCGGAACATAATTCCTCCGGGGGGTGAAAAAGCATGTCCTCATGCGTTATAATATAAATGTGTTTCTGTTATTAACGCCTAAATAATTAAGATGTGTTTTTGATTATAGTTTTGCTCAGTAACATAAGCGATCCTCATATATGTGGATTTGAATTATAATTCAAAATATTTTCATAATTTTAAAAATTATCTGTTTAACTTTGTGTTCCTGGCTATCTATTTTTGTTTGAAGAGTTAATAGATTAAATGTTACATGAAATAACTGAGTAATTATACATTTTTTATTCATGGTTTGCTTCTTGATTTTTTTTTTGTTTCTTTTTTTTTGAAAATGAACACAAGTGGATGTGTTTTCATTATAATATTTCAAATATACATTTTTTTTGTAATTATTGTTTGTTTTTTTCAACCAGTTAACACAATATTTGAGATACTTTTTTACAACAGTTTTATTGGTTTTAGAACTGAATTTATGCTAATTAGCCTTTTTGGCATCAAGGTTATTTTGTACTACATTTTTTTTATTGCTTATAACTGTCCGATTTAATTTATGTAATTTTTATTATTATTATCCTTAACGTTATCGTTTGTTGAGAATTCATTAGTTGTAATAGTTTTTGAACTCATGTCTGTGGTGCAACGATTTTTATGCATAATTTTGTGATTCAAATCTTCATCTATTTCTCACTGTAAAATGATCCAATGTATTCCGATGTTTTAGTTATACATGGCAGTGTTTTGTTTTTTTTTTACCTAAATTAAGTTCAGTTACTTGTTTTAAGACAACATAGTCATATTTTTTATAACGTTTTCTGATTTTGAAAGTTAGTATGATTAAATTCCTATTCTTTTATATTTTGTCAAAGGAAAAATATGTTCCTAATGTTTTTTTCTGTACTTAAGATTTCATTGAATTGAAAAATAAAACTATTTTTAATTAATTGTTTTAGTTAACTTTGAATCATATTGAACACTTTTAACCTTTTTATGATTATTTTTGTTTTGTTGCGAGAGTCATGAGTTATAATGTACCGTCAGAATGAAATTTAATTGAGTAATTTTTTATTAGTTGACACACACTATTTGAATCATTTTATTTGCAATCTTATATTTTGTGATGTAAACAAAAGTTTAAAGGTGTATTCACCCTATATTTTAACGTATTACGATTATAAGTACATTTTGATTCATTGATTTTAGCTTTAGGTACTAATAGATTTTTAAATATATTGGTATATTTATAACCATTGATTTTTTGCATTTGGGAGAAGAAAAAAACTTTTCAAAGTTCTTTTGCAAATTTTTCTATCTTGTCTATGATTATGTGGTATATCATATATTGAATTTCTATCCACTCTCACAAAAAAAATATATACTAAATTTCTTTTAGGCATTTTGAAACCTTTTCTTCATTGTTAATGTTGTATTGTCCGAACACTGTTGTTTTCAGTATCGTTTAATTTTTCTTGATAAAATCCTAAAAATATATCTGGACTTGTCAGGATTGGTTTTTGAACACTGGTCTTTTTTTTTCTTTTTTTGAGGAAATACAGTTTTTTTTTATCAAATAAGCATACAAAACAAATACTTTTAATCACAGAAAAGCTGAGACTATTTTTTATCTGTATTTTGCTTTAAATTTTTTAGTTTTTAAATATTTGAAAGTAGTAAGAAAGCACTTTTTTTTTCAATTTAAATCATAATTCGTTTTAAACTCAATGTTAATCGGTCAAAGTTTTTGAATTACAGTTTGTGTGTGCTTTTTTTGTTTTTGATTGTAACATTCATTTTTCTGAATTGATACTGTGTTGTTTGGACACATATTATTATTCACAATATGATGACAAAATGTCAATATGTGGGTGGTTTAATTTTTCTATCATCAAAATCTCAGAGTACCAAAAACTCTAAAATATTCGTGGTAGGTTTATTTTCCGTATTATATTCGTATGCCGTACAATTGCTGTTGATTTTTTTATTTTGAAATTTAGAAGTCTATATAGATTTTTTTTGCTAGCTGCTTACATTTTTTTTATTCATCAAGATTTCTCTGAATGATATGAATCGTAGAGTAAAATTACTTCTGATAGTTTTCAGTTGTGGCAAAATGATTTTCTTTTTAAAATTTAAGCTTTTTATCAGCTTATTTAGAAGCCTTTGACTTAAAAAAACCATTGTTGAATGTTTTCTTCATTATTATTTTTATAGTATCTAATTTATTAATTAAATTTGTGTTTATTTTTTTTCACATCTTGTAATAAATGTTAGGGACATTTATTTCTGAATAACTTCTGAAATTATCGTTATAATTTTAGTTTATTGAACACAATTCACAAATGCTTGTTGGTCTACGCCAATCGATTGTTTGTTTTACACAGCAAACACTATTTTGTTATGTTTGCATTGAACTTCAGATAAAAAAAATATTGATATTAAATTCAAAGCAACATTCGAAACAGATAAAAAAAATGTTTTAGTGTACATTATATCTGTTTGAGCTAATATATGCATTGTTCTTTTATATCTTTCTGTTGTGAATACTACAGCAATCTTGAAATTTCCTTGTACTTGGTTTTGTACAACACATTTTTTTTGTTGATTTTTTTTTTATATCAAAATAAAAAAAACGTATTAAGTACTCATATGATTGAGATTACGGTTTTTTTTTACTTTCAAATAACTGCTACTATCATGTTCGCATGACTCTTTAAAACATTTTTTTTTATATTTGTTTGTGATTTTGCTACATAAAAATTAGTATTGTGTCAAAATAGAAACAATCTTAATAAAGATTGGCACAATAAAAAAAAAAACATTTTTTTTCTGGGCAAAATATTTTTGCAGCTTTTGATTGGATATTGTTTTATCTATTTGAATTTTAGTTATCAAGCAATTTAGATGCGATCAATAACTGTCTCTTCAGTTTTATTTTGTTTAATTGTCGTTATATCATGAAAAAAAATCAAATCAAATTATTCGCTCTACAGCATTGCCTTGGCGTTCTCGATTGCGAGATTCCTACTCGAAACTAGGTGTTCGAAGGCTTGATTGTTGAGGCAATTGCAAACCTCTTTTACACCTTAGCTTCCATCCACCACGGGATTCGAACTGACGACCTTTGGATTGTTAGTCCAACTGCCTACCAGCGACTCCACCGAGGCAGGACCCAGGGAGACGACTCCTACACCTGGACTGAGCTAACGACCTAACCTTTTTTAGGTTAGTCCGGGACCAACATTCACTTCCCTTCCGACGGAAGGCGTGATCAGACAAATCTCGTCTCGAAAAATGCCACCGGGACCGTCTGGGATCGAACCCAGGCCGGCTGGGTGAGAGGCAATCACGCTTACCCCTACACCACGGTCCCGGCCCAATATCATGAAAATCATTTAAAAAACATGTGTCTTTGACATTCGATAACAGCTTCTTAAAAGCGTATTTCACGATGTCTAGATATGGAGTGAGCAGTTTTACTTCAAAAATTTTGCAAAATATTTTGTTAATATAGTTAACAGAAGTCTTGCCATTTTGATTTGAATCGGTCTGAATCACTGATCTGTCACCTACGATGTTTTTACTTGTTATATGAATGTTTTTTTTTTTTACCCCGATCGTAAAAGCGGTTTTGCAATTTATAATTTTGAAATTGGCCTACTATCTTACATGGTAAAACATATTTATGGGGTGTTGATTTGTATTTCCACTTTCTAGTTAAAAGATCAATTGACAACTTTTTACCCCTATCGTAAAGCTTTTGATTTGACAAAATTTTGGAATTTGTATCTACGAACTTATCTTTATATGTTAACACATACCTATTCGATGACATGCAATTCGTTGACTTGAAGTTCCGTTGATTTCTAGATAACTTGTTGTTCCCTTGGTTTTTGTTGGCTTCGCTGATTCTTGATCCATCCGTTGATTTTTTGTTCCGATTGAACTTTTGTTGACGTGTTGTTTGCTGGATTGTTGGTCCGTATCATGCGATGTTGACGTTGAAATATGTTTCTTGTCCTTTTTGTAAATTTGTTTTTCGAAGTGGTGAACTTTTTACGTTCTGCAATTAAGATAACGTTGCTTGGCGATTCTTCTTGAAGATTGTTTATTTGTTTGTTGTCCGTTTGAGTTGATCTATTCTGACTTGTCATTTCAATCAAACACTTTGGACTGTTTTCAAACATCAATCCCGGTAGTTGGCTCCTTGCCTTCTGCTGATTCTTTATCCTTATATCCATCAATTCACTTGATGTTGATTCGTTGATTGTATGATTAGTACATTTTCGTACTATGTTCAAATTATATTGAACGTTTTTGACATCTGACTCCCCAAGGAGGCCAATTTTTGCACCCCATTTTAACAGGGCACTCAGGTCTTTTATAAGAGAAGAGGATATATTTCCATCTTCTATATCATGATTGAGTCTTGTTTTTAGCTCAAGAACTCTTTTTAATAAAATTTGTTGGAACTGTGGTTCCATATTTACGAACTGGTACATTTTTTCCAGTCGTTTTTCTTCACTTCACTTCTACTCTTCTCTTTTGATTCTCACTGAGTCATCCTCTTGATGCGACGTATGGCGGGATGGCTCTCAAATCAATTAAGTTGCTAGTCGTGGTGGTCCTCGTCGAGTACTGCTCCTCAGGTTCCTCTGTTGGCGGTGTCCTCAATTCCGATGTTCCGATGATGCTCGAATACTCCGGTGACGTTCGGGATTAATTCCGTATTTGTCCGGGAACACACTTCGCGAATGGTTATTAATCACACGCATGCACTATTTGATTCTGCTCTGAGGTTGATCGACGCCGACCGGCTGCGCCAATTATAATTAAAGACAGGTTGGGTCTTTAAGCATTTTTATTTGAGCCGTGTTCGCTCCGCTTAAGAGGTAGTTACAGACTGGTGGCTTATTTCTAAAACTTATCCTAGCTAGCTAGTTGGAAGGATTTCAGGTAGACAAATCCTTCCTAGCCAGGTGAGCCTAAATCAACAAGCTTGGGCTTGTTGGGAAAGAGCAACAGAGAGTCCGATAATGATCATGTTATCGGGCTCGGTTTGTTGGTGAAAGGAAAACAGAGAGTCTGATAATGATCGCGTTATCGGACTTGCTTCGGAACATAATTCTTCGTCGTGTCGTTAGCAGATTCCTCCCTTGAATCATCTGCAAAATCACCTAGCGAATCTCTAACCAAATCTTTCGCCGTAGATACTTCCTCCCATGCGCGACGCGTAACAGGATCCAGACGCGTAACGAGTAAATTAACCAGCAGAAGATCCTTGTAGTCAACGGGTGAGACCACCTGATCGAGGGTGTTCAGAACACGCTCGAACTCGTCAACGAGGGAATGCAGATCGGTGGCAGATTCCTCGGCGAGGGTTGGAAGGGTAAACAACGATTGCACCAGTCGCTGCTTAAGTACCTTGTGGTTGTTGTAGTACCTCTGCAAACGATCCCATGCCAGCTTGTAGTTGACCGACGTGGTTGAAAGTCCACTGATGATCCTCTTGGGCTTGTCGTCAAGACAATTCTTTAGATAGTGGAACTTTTCCACATCCGGTAGGTCAGACTTCCAGTGGATGAGTGAGAGGAACAAGTCACGAAAACTCAGCCACTCGTCGATGTTCCCCTTGAACATAGGAAGCTTGATCTGAAGCAAACGGGCGTGATCAGTCCCCCCAACAATCGTGTCGTTGTGGGTCGGTTCACAAGGAACTTCCTGTCGTTCCTTCAGCTTGTCCAGTAGAAGGGATTTTACTCGGTAGTAGCCTTCAGTCAACGTTTCGCGGTCCTTTTTGTAGGTAGGGTCATCCTCAGGGTTGTAGTCTTTGTGGGATTTGATTTCCACCAAGGTAGTGCACAAAACTTCCCACAGCTTGTTGAGGCTTTCCAATCGCACACTCACCTGGGAAGCGGTTGTTTCCGCCTTAAATTTATCAGCAAATTTGAAGATGTCATTGAGCGCTGCTTGTAACTCTTGGTATTTAACGGTCAACGCCTTCAGCGTCGGTCCTAACAAGGACTTCCGGGGTGCCATGACGTCAGAGAATGTAAACCGAAAAAGTGTGGTGCTGTAGTATTCCGTTTCGTCCTGGCTTCGGCAAGAACATATACTGCTGTAGCAAATTACTTACTTTTAGCAGTAACTGATCGTACCCAAAGCAGTTGGGAGTTCAATCAGAACCGGAAGCACCAGGTAGCTCGAGACGTCAAACCAAAATGTCCTTAGCGGTCAAGTGGGCAGCTCAAATTGAATGCGTGGGTGTGCGAAGAAGAGGTGGAAATGTAGTATCAACGGTGCCTTGGCTTCGGCAAGCCATATACTTTGCTAGTGTATCTCACCTGGAGAAACAGTAGCAGCGACCAAAAACAACGTGAACCAGATCAGATCGTAAATCAATCAGCGGATGGGATGACCTCAGGGATGCGTGGTGTAAGCGAAGAGGATACAAACTCGATTTAAAATGGTGTATTTCTGTCGTCTTAGCTTCGGCAATATACTATTCATTAGCACTCACCGGTAGAAACGAACAGTTGCGCAGCCTCTTCAGTCCACGTGGCGATCCGTCTTGGCACGTGTCAGTCACGTTGATGTCGTCCTTCTCGGGTGGTCTGAACGGTAGCAAACGGTTGTAGCCACCGTTAGATGTCCTCTTGGAGTCGTGCAGATCGTCGTGTAGATCTCCAGCGACCTCGGAGTCGCCGCGTGTCGGCTTGGAGTCGTGCAGATAGTCAGCGACCTCCACGTGGTCACAGCACGTGCAATCACCGGCGTCCAGCCGGTTCGGGCGTAGTAAAGAGTTGTGTGGTCGAAAAATGGTGTTAGTTTCACGGTAGCGACTCGCTTCGGCTGACATACACTGTGCTTAGAATATTTTACCTGGGCAAAAGGTGTCCTTTCTGGAACAGTGTGTCAACGCAGCAGTCGGATGGCTCCGGCAGCAACGCAGCAATCGGATGGTCCAGGAAATGGCTGACCGGATGTCCCAGAAAATGGCTGACCGTGACCGGAAACGCACTCTCGCCGCGCAGCGCGTAGCAGATGGCTCGCTCGATCCAATGGGACGCACGCAGCGGTTCGCTCCAGCGGAATTTACAGCGTAGATGTGGATGGGAGGTGTGTCAGTACCGGGAATGTCTGACCGCTTCGGCGGACATATACGTAGTGGTTCCACTTACCAAACGCAACACGTTGGCGCGTAGATGTCCAAGCGCGAAGTTCGTTGTCCGGGTTGAGGGTACAATGTCCTATTGTCCCAGGGATGAATGGCCAAACCGTTGGCGCGCTTTGATTGTTCCCAGCAGCGATGGCGAACCGTGCAACGCCGTAGTCCAATGGCGACGAACCTCGTCCACAAACGGCAATGTAGCGTCCAACCGTCCTTCCTCCCGCGAACCAGGATCCGTCCGATCCGGTTCGAAGGACCAGAATGTTGGGGAGCCGGAGTACAACCTAGCCTTCGACAGCTCTGGTGGCCCCCAGCATCGACCGGATCGGATTGGGCTGGCTGGTCCGGGCCTGGTTCGTTGGGTATGGGTAGTCCGTGCGTAGGGTGGCTTCCGGAATTCACGGGTTTCACAATTAAAACAACACGAAATCACAGTAAAAACACAGTACTTTAATTTAAACACAATTTTTACTTAAATACACGAACTAAAAAGGACTACATTTATTTTTTGTTTTGTGACCCTCTGAAATGTTATTCCCGAAACAGCGCCACCAAACATTTGGTGGCGGCTTCAGCAAGCTACGTCAGTAGCACGGGCCTGATAAGGACGCCAAATAGTTATTAATTCGCCAAATAGATGTAAGTACGTTTAAACAAGTCTCTCTGTGTTTTCTGTTTGTAAAAATTTGAATATTTCTTTATTTGGGAGGGCTCGATTAGTAAAAATTGGTTCCATTGGAAACGAACTTAAGGTAGTTTGCTTCTCTGTGGTTTTGGGACGGGAAACCAATACCATTGCAACTCCTAAAACTTCTTTTGTACTGATCTCATGCGTGCTTCAGAAATGAGGAAGTGACAACCTTTCTGATGAGTCCAAAATATTGATGATCTGGCAATCCTGCCTCAAGTTATGACCACTTACTAGATATTTATGTACTTTTTTGAAGCTGGATTTCACTCATTTGTATGTAAACTGTGTCCGAATCCGTCATCCGACCCATCGATCGATAGGTAATTGAAAGACCTTTCCAATGAGTTGATAATATGGAAGAATTGGTAACCCTGTCTCAAGTTATGAACACTTAAGAGATATTTATGTCCTTTTTTGAAGCCGGATCTAACTTATTTGTATGTAAACTATGTCTGGATCCGTTATGCGACCCATCGATCGATGAGTAATTTAAAGACCTATCCAATGAGTCCAAAACGTTGAAGATCTGGCAACTCTGGCTCAAGTTATGACCACTTAAGTAATATGTATGTACTTTTTCGGAGCCGGAACGGTGTCGGTATCAATTATCCGGCCCATCGTTGGTTAGGTAATCGAAAGACCTTTAGACGAGTCTTAAATTGTAAAGATCTATGAGAATATTTTTTTAAGGAGTGAGGAAGGCACCAACCACGTAGGTGGATTAAATTAGATTTATTTTAAATGCTAATAAATGATTTACTATCATTCAACGATAGGTTGCTTTCGACAGTAATGGTGATAGAATATATGCAGAGTACGATGTCATTAATGTGCAACAACCCGCTTCATCACTGGTAAAAAAGAATATTAAGGTTGGAAGTTTCTTCTACGACAGTGAGAAAGGACGAATGAAACTTAAAATAAACGACACATTGCTCATATGGCCGGGAAACACAGAGAAGAAACCAGAAGGAATCATGATCCCAACGCATTTGAAAGTTTTAACGATTGAGGAAAAACCGTTCGTATATGTTCGTCGATTGCAGGACGATGAAATCGACTGCGAAGATGACGAAATAGTTTGTCCTCATTTTAACAGCACTGACGGAAACGGTAATTAAATGTGTCTCATAATAAATGTATGCGTAATTTTAAAATAATTTTAGAGAACGATTACTGCTGCAAAGGATACTGCATTGATTTGTTGAAAGCACTAGCTCAAAGGATTAATTTCACCTACGATTTAGCGCTATCTCCGGATGGTCAGTTTGGGCATTACCAATTGAAAAATCATACTACTGGTATTGGTACTACAGTGAAAAAGGAGTGGAATGGATTGATTGGAGAACTTGTTGCGGAGAGAGCGGATTTAATCGTAGCACCATTAACTATAAACCCGGAAAGAGCTGAATTCATAGAATTTTCTAAACCATTCAAGTATCAAGGGATTACCATTTTGGAAAAGAAACCATCTAGATCCAGTACACTCGTAAGTTTATTGAAAACCGTCATCATGGGTGACATTGGGTCTGAGAGGTGAAATTGGGTCATTCAAATTTCAGGATTTTTGTATGACCCAATCTCACCCCTGATGACGGTACTCGTTTTATTTTGGAACCAAAAATATGACGGCTGAATTATTTTCCTTCATGATTACACTCAAAATAGTTTTCACCACAAAGCTGCATGAACATATATGTGATTTTTTTCCATATTGGTTATCATGCAGCATTGACGTGAATTCCCGGTGGAAGCAAAATCTGCAGCGTGTCGACCCATGATGGCTGTTCTCTATCGTATCAGGTGGAATTAGCAAGAACTTCACGTGAGATATGCATGACCTTTCGTCACGTGGAGACTGCGTGATTTTTATTGCGGGTTTTGCTACTTTGTTTTCCCTTTATTTGATTATTTTTATTTTTCGTACATCCAAAGTTAAAGAACGAGGGGATAGTCCTCAAGAAAAGAAACGTGAGGAAAGCGCTATTTTGCGAGAGTATAGTCCTCTCGCGTGTTCATTCGTTCATTGGAACAGTTCATCCTATTGAGTGGCTTATATGGACAAATGAAAGCCACTTAGTCACCGAACCATGGTGGCCCATACGGCAAAGACACGGTTGAATATGGGTCATTCCATCTGAAGCGGAACAGCATTTGAAAATTACCATCTCCGATTCTGCTCAAATTTGGCAGAGCTGTTGAGACTATCAAAACATGCAAAAATCCCGAATTTCGTCCTAATCGGACCACCCCCTCCATTTTTGTACCCTCCCAAAAAATCGACTTTTTGGCGATTTTTGAGCGAAACCCCTATCTTCAAACGACGATAACTCAGGAACCACAAATCTTAGATAGTCGGTCTTAGACTCAATTTTGAAGGAAATTGGACGTATAATCCATTTCCGTGATCAAAATTTAGATTAACATATTATTTCTACCTGTATTGCGCAATTGAAAACTTGAAATGACCGTATTTCAAAACAGCCCTATTTATTTTTTAAATTTGACCTCACCACCGATTTTACATAAGAATCACTTATCGATAGAAAGGAATATGTTTCGTTCCAGAGATATCGAATTTTAAAGTTTTGAGTATTTGAGATTACCTAAATTAGCTACATTCGCCGCATATGCTAGAAGCACTCAGTCGTGCTGATCAATAATTACTACCTGTTGTTCTGTAAGATGAATTATTTTTATATTTTTATACGATTTTGAGATAATCAATACCTTGAACAATCTATTTTTTGTGTAAGGAATATTTATTGGGTAATTTTTAATGCACTGTTTTTCCTGATCACAGTGTCATTGAACCATATTAAGTAAAATTTGAACGTTTATATTTATTTGCAAATTCTACAACGTTTTTACAATATTAAAAAAAAAATATTCTTTTTTCTATTGTTTTAATATTTTTTTCTAATTCCTCATTCCTTCCCACTTTATCAAATTATTTCTTTTATTTGAAGCGAGAACAAATCTAGAGTTTTTTTTTATTAGGCCCTATAAACATGATGTAGTAGATGAAATAATTCTCATGGGTTCTAGAACTTTTGCCATGTGCGGTAGCTAAATAGTGCCATTCAGTAAAAACCTCAAAATCTGCCTTACGGTTTGAATGATTGATCATATTAAACCGATTTTTATATTGTGAGCCTGTTTGATCTGAATAATTGATGATTTATTTTTTCAATTCTGGTACATTTAATTTCAAAAACAAAATCATATACTTCTGATACATGTAGACAGCAGCTGTATCGTCTTGCAAGATTTCGAAATGGTTGACAAACTAAAAAAAGATTATTGTTCGGACGGTGTCAAAATCAACACCACTGAATTTGATCTTGATTAATTAATCTTTCTGATTTTCTAACATTTTTCAGTTTTATACTTGCCAGAAATCCTCCTCCATGCTTCATAATAGTTTTATTCATGTTGATTCATAATTTTTAACACGATAATGTATCGTACTCTTTTTCTGAAGTGTTACTTGCAAGATCAATTGCAATTTCCTGCTAGATCTGCGGGAATTCCATTCTGCCCTGTATTGCGTGTCGTTCTTGCTCTATCCTGTGGGCTAGCACACAAGTTCACCGTATACATTTTTTTTATTTATGATTCTACAGCAGTTTCCTACTGTGGTGTACATTCAATTTATGCCTAATTTGCTAATGATTAATTGGGATGAAATCTTATTTCAATAAATAACCAGGTAGCAGTTATTGATCAGCGCGCCTGAGTGCTTCTAGCAGATGCGGCAAATAAAGCAAATACAGGTAATCTAAAATACTTAAAACTTTAAAATTCGATATCTCTGGAACGAAACATATTCCTTTCTGTCGATAAGTGATTCTTATGTAAAATTGGACGGGGAATACGATGGTAAAGTCAAATTTAAAAAAATAAATAGGGCTGTTTTGAGATACGGCCATTTAAAGTTTTCGATTGCGCAATACAGGTAGAAATAATATGCTAATCTAAATTTTGATCACGGAAATGGATTCTACGTCTAATTTCCTTCAAAATTGAGTCTAAGACCGACTATCTAAGATTTGTGGTTACTGAGTTATCGTCGTTTGAAGATAGGGGCTTCGCTCAAAAATCGCCAAAAAGTCGATTTTAGGGAGGGTACAAAAATGGAGCGGGTGGTCCGATTTGGATGAAATTCGGGATTTTTGCATGTTTTGATAGTCTCAACAGCTTTGAAAATTTTGAGCAGAATCGGAGATGGTAATTTTCAAATTTGCATTTTTCCTTGCACACTTCAGGTGGAATGACCCATATGCCGAAGGTCTTGGGTTCGAGTCTCGGTTCCTGTACTTTTTTTTTTTTGATGGATGAACTTTTTTTGAAGATGAACCTATGAGTAAAGTACTCTTGGTAATTTCGGGATTTATCCTCTCCGTCCGCCCACAGTACCATTTTACTACCGAATCGTGCTCCTTATCCTCTCGTATGCCGATGCCCAGTTCTGAGTGTATAAAACAACACGAATTGGATACTTTCAATTAATTATTATTTTCAACACATTTAGAACTTGGAAACAACGTAGTCACACTCAAGCACACTTACAGTGTATCAAAAAATTGTCCGTACAACCATGTGCGGTAACATTATTCGGTGTTATAATCCCTAAATCTTTAGTAAAGTTCCAAATTTTATATATCAATCGACGCGGGAGAATGTCCTCATTACGACCCTGACATTGGTTTGCCAAAAAAATGTAATAAAAAATTACAAATATAAATGACTAATAAGGGTCCCATATTTAGGCCAAAAAATTGTCCGTTCACCTCATTAATCTACTAAGTTTAGTTGATTTATGATAAAGCAGTTAATTGAAAGTCGATAGTTTGTCATTTTGAAGTGCCTCCAATACACTTGAAGCGATTTTGAACTTTTGATAACTGTTATGTTGGGTATCAAAATTGAACTATCCCTGTACACAAAACACAAATAGCGCACAGCGCTATCTAGACAAGTTTGGACGAATGACAGGAGGTGTAGATGGAGAAGAAATTGTTGAAATCCCCACCAATAAAAGTTTTCCACTCGCACAGAACGATCGCCCCCCCCCTCCCCCCCCCCGGAAAGTGATCCCCCGATAGTGCCGTCTATCACCTGGCCTGTGAGCTGCCCCGATCCCGCCCGCTAACGTCGCTACTCGCCCAGCACAGTTCGGTCACGTGTGCTCCCCAAGGGTGGCGTGTGTTGCGCTGAATTGTCCGGTGTGACCGGCGTGTGCCCCCCGAAACGATCCCCAGCGGTGGAAAACGGTCCCGTCCCAGCTCGTGAGCTGCCACGAATCCCCGCACCCGCAGTGTCCCCCATCATTTTGGTGCCGTGACCAGGATACCTCTTGGCACGCCCCGACCCCAACACAACGTAGGAAGTTTGGAGGTTAGGTAACCTCACTTCGGGGATCACGAGGCCGCACATTTCTCGCACGTGCTGTCCGCTGCACTGCTAGTGCGCCGCGCCTGCCGCGAAGAAGTTGGAGTGGCTCCAATCTCTCATCCCCCATTTGCGGTACTTCCTGGGTCTTTACCCGTTCCAGCCTCGTCCATTCGTCCACGTGTGCCGCCCCGGAAGTGGCCGTGATGTCTGCGGCTGAGAAGAAGATCCGTCAGTTCGAGACGCGGCTGAAGGTGGTGAACGAGTCACTGGCGCGAGTGAAGCAGTTTCTGAACAGCTACGCGGAGGAGCAGAAAAGTGAAGTTCCCCTCCGGTTGGGCAGATTAGCTTGAGACGTTTGAGTCGCTGATGGCGCAGTACGAGTTGGACGACACCGACGTGTTCGAGATGGGCTGCCTGCAGCAGCGTGCGTCTGTGAAGGAGCTGTACTTTAAGTGCAAAGCCCGCTTGCTCGAGAAACTGCCCCCTGAGGAACCAAGACCCCCCGCGCCCATCCCAGAAACGAGTCGCCCTGCGCTGCTGTCTGGCCTGTCGAACGTGAAGCTCCCGACAATCACGCTCCCGGAGTTCGACGGCGACTACAGCAAGTGGCTCACGTTCCACGACACGTTCCTCTCCCTAATCCACTCGTCGAGTGAGATCTCGTGCGTGCACGCAAAACCGCCAATGCGAATTTTCTGACCATTGGCACAAAATTCTTGAACATTGGATGGTCATAAACAATCATGCGCATTCGATGTTCAAAGCGGCAATTTGAAAGCTCGTTTCAATGTGTGCGTGCCATCGCACGCATTTTTTTATGTTTCACCTATTCACCACTGGCGGTGCCACTGTTCGTTACAGCATCCAGATTAGTTCCGCTTTTTTCCACCAGGTGGATTTATTCGATACCCCAGGACGCAAACCAAATATCACCAGAGATTATTTATCAAAACAGACCATTTCTGTTGTCGTTAAACCAAAATTCAAACTAAATCAATCGAAATTACCATAAAATCACAATCGAATTAGTTTATTTTTTGGTTTAACAGAACAAATTGGCTGCTTCGATAAATATTTCTCCTAAGAGAAAAAATAAGTTATCGAAAAACACACAGCACCTTTTTTTATTAGTTGTAAATTAATACATCAATTTTCTCTAAATTTTATAAAAAGTTACTCAACCTTTTAAAATAATTCTCAGTTGTTTGGTCATCCCTACGACACCACGAGTCACGAACCTGTTGGCGGCAGTTCCAGATCACGCAGGATCAGTTTGCGCTTGAGCCGGTGATTCCCTCGAGGACCCTAGCTTCGGTATTGTCGCCGGTTCCCCGAATCGGCGACGACTTGAACCTCCTGAGGGCGCTGGGGTTTGCCTCGACGGACCACCAACACACACGCATGCGTTCACACTACTTCATGTGCTCGTAGTTCGTCTGGGCCAATCGTCGTAACCATGCTTTTAGACAAAACCCGGACCCCAGCATGGATCCGTCCGGTCAGGTTCGCGATCGTAGCTGTTGAAGGTGCGACAATGCATACCGCGCTCGGGAAGGTTTGCATGAGCGGTGATCCGACGGCTGTGCCGCAATCGTTAGTTGGAGGTCAGCGATGATCGTTGCCGGCCAGGACGGCGAATTCTGAATAGACTTCTAGAGCGACGCCTCGGTGAAGGACTGCGAAAGCGGTGATAGATCGGCTGCGAACTGGACTTGACGGCCGACGGCAAAAGGGGTTCGACGTCGGTAAGACGAACTTGCTCGATACGAATCAGGTCCAGTCGTCGCGAGTAGTGGTCAACGGACTAACGTGGTCATCGACGCCGGGTGGATTCACTCGTAGAAATGTTCGGTTCCGAGTTCATGCTGAAAATCAGTAATGTCATTAAAGTTTAATCGGGGAAAATACATTCAATCTTACCTAGAACCAAGGGATTCGGCCGGTCCCGATTGCGATCGGCTGTTGAAGTTACGTCGTCGCGATCCGCGCTCGGGACGAGGGGTTGCGCGAGCGGTGATCCTGACAGCTGAGCGGATCAAGAAGATTTTTGCCGCACGGAGGATTGAGACTTGATGTTCATCCGGTCGTGGAGGGTCAACAGCTTGGGCCAATCAGCATCACTCGGGACTGGCAGGAGTTACCTTCGTCACGATTTAAGGGAAAACGTTGCGCTCGTCAAAGTGCTTTTCGAACAGCACCTCTTGCAGGTCCTTGACCTTGTTGCTGTTGTAATCACACACTTTGTGCAATGTTGGCGACACCTGGCCGGGGCGATCCACGATCGCTTCGCACATTAGAATGACGCTCGCGGCCTTGGTGTGGTTCAACACCTCCACACCAACTCGCCACTCGGAAAATAATCTGGTAAATTTGAGTGTCTGGCGCAGGCGGACGTTTGCTGCTTGCCAGTTCCTCTCAGATTATAAATCTTCTTCACGCGTACCTTTTGTTTGACAGCAAGCACTTTGAATCTCACAACTTGGCACACGGCACATCCATACACATGGAGCATGAGCATGAGCATGGTTGACTGCCAATGAGCTGCTACTCCGTTATTGACGGATCAGCTGAAGTTACACAATGAACCAACAGATGAGTAGTGGGAGCTAATCATCCTCACTGTATAACCCCTGAAGATCTCTGCTTTAAGTCAATACCGGCGCCCCCCCAAGGAGATGCAGTTCAACAAAGGTAGGAATGTTAGTCCGATAGTTGAAGTTGCAGACTCATCAGACACAGAGTTTGTCGCTCTATATCTGTTGACACCGCATGAGACCGTTGAATCCACAGCATCTCCTTCAAGCATCACGGGAAGTGGGGGAATTGTGTTAGTAGGGGAAGGAAATGGAAGGTCAGGATTCATCTTGGTAGATGATATGACCAGAATGTGAACCATAATCGTTGCCTTCTGAGCTACGACGCTATGAGAAGGACTTATCATTCGCGTATTTTTATACTTCTTACCGCCGGCGTGCCATCCGAGCAACGATGCTTTGGGATGGACTTTCAAAACGAAATGAAATTTTAATTAACGCATTCTTCGGTGACGTACAATTTAAAATAAATCCGGATTTATTATTGGTAGATGATATGACCAGAAAGTGAAACATAATCTTTGCCTTCCGAGCTTCGACGCTTTGAGAAGGACTTAATTATACATCCGAGCATCGATGCTGTGGGAAGGGCTTTCAAAACAAAATGAAATTTTTAGTAACGTATTTTTCGTTACATGTAAACCTCAAATAGTGCTGATACACCGAACTGTTTCAATCGATTTCATGAAGTTCTTCGCGCACGACTTCTTTACAACCAACTTAACCACGAATTTACCCAGTCCGGACCGCAAACAACCGGCTCAAAAACAGGAAGACAATATATACAAGACGACTCGAAGCCTTCTATCAATAAATTCAAGAATCTTCTAGCACTTTCAACTGATCTCCCCCACGAACACCACACGACTGAGGGCCAAACTCGCAAAGCCACGCGACACATTTTTTCAATGAATTCAAGAATCTTCTAGCACTTTCTCGCGGATTCTCGCGCGTTGATTCGCCAACTGATCTCGACGAACACCACACGACTGAGGGCCAAACTCGCAAGGCCACGTGACACATTTTACGGCACATCCATACAGGAACCACTTTTGGCTTAGCAAAGTGGCGATAGTTCCGGTGATCCCACGGAACTCCGTAAATCCCGACCGACCGATGCGAGAAGGAAAAATAACAACGGGAAAAATGTGAAACGTCAAGCTGGTTCAACAAGAAGACTCGGCTATTTTAAAAAGGATGAAGAAGAGTTTTATCGGTTTTATCGCTTGGCAGTGGCGAAACGCAAAAATAACGCATACTAAGACAAAAAATATATCGTATGATCGAGAGTGTGGCTGTGTTTGTGATTTATTAAACGCTTTGAACATCTGATGTTCAGAGTTTTGAACATCTGATGGGTTAAGGCGAGTGAGCATCCAATGGTCACCGGAATATCTTTGCGTGTGCTGAAGTTCCACTTCCTCCGGTCGTCACTTTTCGGAGAAGCTGCTGGCAAGGTCGCAAACTCCGCTCCGCTCAGGGCTACGCCATCGCTTGGGAAACGCTCACCAAGCACTACAACGACAAGAACCTTCTGCGGAAGAAGCACATCCGGATGCTGTTGAAGTACCCCAAGATCCCCAACGACTCCGTCGAAGCACTGCACGCAGACCTTAAAGCAGCTTGGGGAACCGATCGAGCAGATGAGCTCGATCCTGATCGAGATGCTGGACGACAAGTTAGACGACGCTTCGCTGAGTGCTTGGGAGGAATCGATCGGTCAGAAGGAAGAGCGGTCAACTTTCAGCGCGATGATCGAGTTCCTGCAGAGGCGCGCACGCGTACGCGATACGATCCAGATCAACCGCCCGCAGCAGGTCGCACCGAAGTCCGGAAGCCACAATCCCGCGCCCAAGAAGCCGTTCGAAACCCGCGTCAACTCGAACGCCGCAGTAGAAACCCCGCCCAAGACTTTCCCGCTGAGCCCCGCCTGCGACAAATAAAGGCACTCGATCATGGACTGCGCTGCGTTCAACGGCATGAACGTTTCGGAGCGCATGAGGGTGGTCACAGACAAGAGGCTCTGCAGTAACTGCTTCCGAAGCGACCACTTTGCCCGGAACTGTCGCTCGAAGTACCACTGCAAGCACTGCAACAAGCGCCACCACTCGATGATCCATCCCGGCCCCGGATTGCAGGACACGAACCCCATCGTAGCCACCCCCGCTCCCGTGAATGCCGTTACGAAGTCGAGCAGCGCCAGCGTGCTGCTGTCGACGGTGGTGCTCGCCGTTTTGGACAGCTACGGCAAAGAACACCTCGCTCGTGCCCTGCTGGATACCGGATCTCAACCCAACGTGACGAGCGAACACCTGTGCCAGCAACTTCACCTGTTTCGCAAGGTTGCCAACGTCGCCATCTCTTGTGTTGACAGCACGATCACGAACGCCAAGCACAAGGTCAGTACCGAGGTCAGATCCCGTGTCAGCCGTGCGCAAGGTGACTTGTGAGACCCCGCCCGTTACCATCCCGATCGCCCAGTGGAAGATTCCGGAGCATCTAGCACTTGCCGACCCGGAGTTCAACGTGTCCCGCAAGGTCGACATGATAATCGGAGCTGCTCACTTCTACTCGTTCCTGCTTGAAGGCCGGATCCCGAGGGGGATGACACTCCACGATTTGATTAAAATCGCATCAAATCGCATCAAATTCCACCTTATTCGCACATCGCACCTTCATCGTGGTTGTTATTTGCTCATCGCGGCAAATCGCGCCAGATCGCGCTCATCGTGCTCATCGTGGCCAGATCATGCTCGAATGAAAATTCTTGTTCATGCAGTCAGGGTTGCCATGCAATATGAGTTCTTGCAGTTTTCCGTGAAACTAGCCGCACTGCAAAAATGTTTGTTTTGATGTATTCGAGCAGTCAAAAATGTAAATAAACAAATTTTAGAGAATTTTTAAGAACGTTTTGGAGCAATTTAATTTATAAGCAGCGCTCTTGAAACTAAAACAAACTAACCCAAAGTAAACTAACGTTTTCTTCACTGTCGTAGTCCGCGTCGGCGTCTTTGAAGTGCTCCCCCCCCTTCGGAGCGGCGTACAAATCTGCGAAAATTGTGATTCAAAGTTACCCCTCCACCAGTGATTTAGGCTGCTGGTTACTCCGTCGTTCCTGCTCACGGTGGATGGTGGTTCTCGGTTGAAGACCCACACCGCCGAGGATAAGTTAGACGCGGAGGTTGAGGGAGAGGACGCGTCGGTGACAGACCAAGCTAAGGAAACTGAAATGGACGATGAGCCGAAAACGACGAAGATACGTTTCTGTTGTTGATCCGTCCGCTGAATCTGGTTCGCAGTTACCCGTCTATGTTCCTGGTCGGATTTGCTAACAAGGGAAGCGACGATTTCATCGTTGAAACCATCCAGGCTTCGTTCCGCTATCAAATGTACTTTAACTACTTTTTCCATAACTTCTCGGCCTTAGGACATCCGTTGGGGCTGAACATAGCGCTGATCTATCGGGACGCCAGTGGCAAGCAGTTCTCGGAGGCTGTCTTTAACGAAAGCTTCTCGATCATCGTCGTGTTCCTGGCCGCAATCGTGGTGCTGCTGCTCGTCCTCGGCCGCAGTTCTGCTATTCGTATGGCAAGCGCAAGCGATCGTTGGTGGTGCGCAAGACCGTCGAACCGGAAACACTAACACCAAGGACGTCGACTACGAGTGGATCCCCGCGAAGACGCTCAAGAAGGTACTAACTCCTTTAAGGGCGCAAAGTGTTCCCCAAGCAAAGCCCTAGGCAGCGAAGCGGGCTATCGGAGCGACTAAATCGCGAAACTCGCGCGCTGGGATGCCAGGTCGGAATTTGAAAAGTCTGAACTACTGAAAAAAGTCTGTGCATGTCTGTACACATACTTTGACCTAAACTCGAGCATCAACGATCGTCTCAAAAAAATGATGAGCGGGGGGTGTTGTCAAAACCATCCTGACTTTCAAAAATCGAATTTTCGCTCCGTTTACGGAAAATCTGTGTATATCTGTGTCATATTTAAAAAGTCTGTGTTTGTCTGCGCATCACAAAATGTCTGGACACAAGTTCAAAAGTCTGTGAAACAAAGACACATTTGTGTACCTGGCATCCCTGCTCGCGCGCAACTCATCCATCGCGAGGTTTGTGGCCGAATAAACCCGATTAACCACTCGGATCCCGGATGGATCGCAAACTGTGTAGCTGCTCGAGCGGATGAGCTTAACCTTCCCTTGGTATTAAAAAAAAACACACATGAGGTACTGGGGTCCTTTTCGACCCCAAACTTTAAAAAATCGTCAAAAATCCAGTTTTTGACCGATTCCGGTTCTTTTGGTTACAAATGAAAGCTTAGAACGTCCCCTTTCCGAAACCGACCCGGAAAACCGGATTTGGTCACTGTGGCCACCGGGAATCGGCTACAACCAAAAAAAGGCCTTTCTGAGACCCCAACTTTGACGACCTGTATCTCCGGCAAATTTAAACCAATCAGGATGCTCCGGGTTGCATTCGACAGGTATATACCTGTACTTTGACCACAAATATTAATATCAGGGCCAGGTGACCTACCGGTTCTGGAAATCCGGAACATCCGAAAAGTTCATATTTTACTGTTTTTCACGTATATGTGATACCAATACTCTCTGGATAGTTGAAATTGATCCATAAAACTTACTAAAAACACGTTACACGATTACCAGAACCACTCTAGAGTGTTAGTGGCCACTTCCGGGTAACCTGGAACCGGTTCCCGGGTACCCGATGAACGGCCAATTTGATTTTTTTGTTGAAAACCCATCATGTCGCATATCAAACTTCATGAAATTGAAAGATTTGTCCATCTTTGGTAATGCCGTTAATCGCTGAGCCATCCTGGCCAATCTGGAACCGGTTACCGGTGGCGCCTTGGGGACACTTCCGGAATATGAGAGAAACCCTATCAATGTTCGCTGACCCATCCTGGACAATTTGGAACCGGCTACCGGTAGCCCCTTTGGGGACACTCCCGAAATATGAGAGAAACCTTATCATCCGACATATCAAACTTCATGAAATTGAAAGATATGTTAATCTACGGTCATGACAATGGACCCCAATACCTTTAAAGTAACTTTTGTTATGGACGCTCCCCTAGGGGTCGTCCGAGGTATTTTTGTTTTGTGAAATGTGTATTTATACTATAAATTTAATGTCAGAAAATTTGAAGGCTCTAGCATGTATATAACAAAAGTTATGGCAAATTTAATTTCCAAAAAGGCCGAAAAGGACCCCAATACCGTAGGAAGGTTAATGAATCTCGATAGTGCGGTGGCTCACCGATGCTGGAAGACGCGATCGATTTTGTGTCGCAGATTCTGACGACTGAAAACCTGGCCTTTCCGTGTAACCAACTATTCCGAGGCTGGACTCGGCCAGCTTGACCAGGTCTCCGTGCTTGACGTCACCGGCAGTGTTCAGGACGATGCGGGTGCCTTGTAGTGCGAATCGACGAAAGCCTGCCTTGCTAATCGTTTGGATGTTCTTGGTCGACCCAAGAATGATGCTTCCGAGAGGAATGGAAGGCGGTCGCGTGCAGATGGTCCAAGACTACTTCCTGCAAGTTACCTTTCTCACGCAGGAAATACGCGACGCCGTTGTTGCAGGCATCCTCGTACCGCGATCCGGCATCGATCCAGAGAAGAACAGTGGAAGTCTGCGAGCCGGAATCCAGCTGGCCACACGCAGTCCACGGTCCAGCTGGGTCACCTCTGGCGGCGGAACATTGAAGTTATATCTGTTTGGACAGGAAGTCACCTAATTGTGGAATTGTAATACAACGATAAATAAAGTAAATGAAAAAAAAGCATGTGTGATAGGTAAAGTGTTACTAAGTTGAATATTCACGAAATTCTTTATTTGAATTGCATTCAAGCTAAATTAAATGCGAAATTGTTCAGACTCTAACAATTGTTTAGGTCGGGTTCTGCAACGGAGCTGTCGATTTCTTTATTAGTCTCATCACTACTGGTCGAGTCGGGACCGTGGTGTAGGGGTAAGCGTGATTGCCTCTCACCCAGTCGGCCTGGGTTCGATCCCAGACGGTCCCGGTGGCATTTTTCGAGACGAGATTTGTCTGATCACGCCTTCCGTCGGACGGGAAGTAAATGTTGGCCCCGGACTAACCTAAAAAAGTTAGGTAGTTAGCTCAGTCCAGGTGTAGGAGTCGTCTCCCTGGGTCCTGCCTCGGTGGAGTCGCTGGTAGGCAGTTGGACTAACAATCCAAAGGTCGTCAGTTCGAATCCCGGGGTGGATGGAAGCTAAGGTGTGAAAAGAGGTTTGCAATTGCCTCAAAAATCAAGCCTTCGGACACTTTGTTTCGAGTAGGAATCTCGCAATCGAGAACGCCAAGGCAATGCTGTAGAGTGAATAATTTGATTTTTTGATTTTGACTACTGGTCGAACGCCGTCAGCTGGCAAGCCTGTCCGACTGCGTCTGCAGCAGCAGCCGCGGCCACTGTCAGACGAAGATTCAGAGCGTAGGAAGTAGAGTTGATGATGCCAATCGTCCGGAAAATCTCCGGAGATGATCGTACCGTGGCCACAGACAACTGGAAATATTCCAGAACTTCCGCGCAATTCCATCAGAAGCATCCTGAAACGTATCACTTCCGGAACGTCAAAAGGTCATCTCTGCAAAACATTATCAAAAGGATCATAATTCAATTAGCAATCACGTAATCGAAACAATTTATTTATTTTAATGTTTCCTCCCTTTCCGGGAACTGATGTTGATGTTAATTAGTCGGATAATCTTTTCAGCACCTGAAGTGTCAAGTGTTGCTATTCCAGGTGGCGCGAGTTCCAGCAAAGCTCCAAGATACCACCAGTGCCCTTGCTGTGCACCAACTGGTCATTCTGGATGATCAAGATGGATGTGGACGCACCGAGTTAACCGGCTAGTGTCTTTTTGAGCTGGTCAAACGCGTTTCTGGTGGTATCAGAAGTGTATCCGAGTGCTCGGCAGCGGCAATTCTTGGCCGATCACGTGATCAAGCTCGCGTAGATTATCTCGGCGATTCACTTAACCCTCTCGTAGTTGTAGATGGTTTCCCGCGAGCCGTTCGCTACCTCCGCCGAACCATCCTCTCGATCGACTCAGCAGCTGAAGCTTGCCGCGGCCGCTGCCTGCCGAAAATCACATTGCTCGGCGTCGGTCAGGTCGTCTTCGATTGGCGACGACGTCCCTGGCGTCACCAGCTGGTTCTGGTTGTCGGCCCATCGCGTCTTGCACTCGACCCACTCGTAGTTGTAGATGGTTACCCGCGAGCCGTCCACCGCCACCACCAAACCTTCCTCCGGGTTGAACGTCTCGAGCGACTAGTTCAGATAGGGTAGATTTCGCCGATGCACTCCGACATGGTTTTGTTCTCCGAGTCGTCCTTCATGTCGTGCGATTCAGCCTTGTGCTGAATGATATTATACAACAACAAGTGCTGGTGCAAAAAACTGGACAAACTCGACAAACTGGAGACCGGAAGTCGTGCATGACCTCGCAGAAGATTCGCATCATATCGACCAGTTCGGCGTCTAAAAAGTGTGCAAGAAGAAGAGCGAGAATGTTAATTACGACCAGGGTTACCAGGTCTGAACAGAAAATAATCTGGCAAAAAAACTGGCAAAAACCTGGCAAGCCACTTTTCTCAAAGTAATGAGCGAAATAGTGTTCAAAAATGGTGTATTTTCACTGTTTATGCATTATAGCTTCACAAAATAAACATCATACTTCATTTCAACAATGTCTGGAAGAAATAAAAAATAAAATTTTACAAATTGCCACTCAAAAGAACTGGCAATGCCAGATTTATCTGGCAACCTGGCATCCCTGATAACGACAGTCAAGTGGTGCAGCGACAGAGCACGTGTGAGTCCTCAATGTTGGGCAGTCCTTTACCACTGGGCGGTGGTGACGACGGTCTGTCCGGATTAGTGGCCGAGCAGATGAGCAGTGGGGACCTGGGAGGGTTCACGATGAACTATTGCGCGATCCTCTGCAGGACCTTTTGGTTGCAAAGCATGTTCAAGGCCAGCTGGTTGAGCAGGTTCTCGTGCTCGGAACTGATGCTGCTGCTATTTCCACCAGCCGTGGCCATCGTTACAGCTGCTCCAAGCGGTACAGTCGAACCACTTCTGTTGTTGCTACTGGTCGTTGTCGTGGTGTTGCCTCCACCTCCGCCACTCGAGCTCGAGATGCTTCTGGCCGGGCTGCTACTTCCATAGCAGTGCTGGTTGCGGTCGTGGCCGCCGGCGTAAATGCAAAACCACCGATTCAACCGGCCAGCTCGAGCGATTTTGCGTCCAGCTAACTGATAAGGTTGTTCGTAGTCTGGATAACGATCGCCGGCACCGATTTTGCGAAAACCATAACCTGGGAAGAAGGAAACAGGCAGGGGATTTGGGTTGGATTTGGGCACGAAGACTGCGGGATCCGCGACAACTTCCAGCACAGGGGCTCATCTGGGACGTCGACATGTCGGATGTCGCTTGAGCTGGCGAATCGACAACGGCGATTTCCTCGCCTTTCATTCCGGATTGGTCTTCTCTTCGGCGAAAATTCTCGCAGCCGCCGTCCTTCTCCTTCATGGCGGGCTTTCGGTTGTCCGAGAAACTTCGGACGGACCAGGTTTTGGTAATCCCGTAGAAAATTTGTCCTCCAAAAGCCACTTTTTCCACGTGTTTATTTTTTTGTTTTGTTTTTCTCTTCCACTGCTCGAATCGAATTTCAGCAAGATCTGTCATATGGTTGCTGGCAAACTCATTCGAGCAGTGTACAGCTCACATCGCGCGATTTTTCTACATCGCGCTCTCATCGCGGTGAAATCGTGCCAGATCGCGGTCATTCTTAGTAATCGTGGCAGATCGCGTTCATCGAAAGTTGAATCGCGAGCTCAAAAAATATCAAAAACTTTTCAACTTTTAAATAAAAAAGTTTGAACTTTCTACGAATATTCACCAACGCGAACTTTTAATTCAACGAACGATCTTTTTATATTTAAAGTATTTTTTCTTTGTGTGCAGCAAAATTGATTGTTCCACTTGTGTGGTGTTACACCTTGGTTACACCGCAATATCACATAAACAGCTTGAACATAAAATTAATCATGCTAAATATCAAAATTAAATTCAATCTCAGCTGCCCAGTCACGAAATATTCTAGCAGAGCTGGTTCTGTCAGAATCCTGCTAGAACGGTGGAGCAATCCTGCTAGAATGCTGTAAGAATATCCAGCTCTGTAAGAACCCTGCTAGAATCCTGCTAGAACGTCGTGACTGGGTGAAACCGACAGCCGTTCCGTTTTTTCCTCAGCTGGTTGGTTTTCGTGAGGGATGAGCGAGCCAGAGATATTTTGTTTTGGTTTTCATCATTCTCTCTCTATCACATCTCAACTGTGTTGCCAGTTTAATGGGAAAAATTAGGCAGTGTTGCTGGTAGCAGCATTAAATGAGCTGCATTTCAGCATATGCTAGAGCAGTTGCTTTAGAGCTGCCTAATATTAGCTGTTTTAATGCAGATTAGCTGTGGAATGCTGGTTTACAGCCTATTAATGATTTTTTTAGTGCGGATGGTTACTTGGATAATGGATATAGAGTGTATCAAATTTATTCAAGCCGAAACCTAAATTTAAATAAACTTTTTGTTTTCTTACAGGTGTCTTTCTTGCAACCTTTTAGCAATACCTTATGGATCCTTGTTATGGTTTCTGTACACGTAAGATAATTATATTATAATATAACGCATTCAAACAATACTATAGAATAACTTATCACCTATTACTGTTTAAGGTCGTTGCTCTAGTACTTTACCTTCTGGACAGATTTTCGCCGTTTGGTCGATTTAAGCTCACAACCAACGATGGTAATGAAGAAGATGCACTCAATCTCAGCTCTGCCATTTGGTTTGCTTGGGGAGTACTGCTTAATTCTGGAATTGGCGAAGGAACTCCACGTAGCTTTTCAGCACGAGTTTTAGGTAAATAATGTGGTTTTGTTTGGTACACTACATTTTTAATATGAGCAACTCTCTACGAATTCGGCCGATTTCGACCATTTTTATTTTTTGTATCTTTGATTTGACTCAAACTTTGTGGGGGCCTTCCATATGACCACAGAAGCTATTTTGTGTCATTTTTGGCAGGTGTCCATACAAAAATGGTAGGGTAGAGTAGTCATCAATGAGAACAATGATAAAATGGCTCTCACAAGTCGTAGTTTCAACCAATCAGGCTCATATTTTTGGAAAAGGTGTGTCTACTGGATACACGTCTGCCATAATAGTGGCTTTGGTTATGGACGCTCCCTTGCAAAGTTATTCATAAATGTTTGATTTTGGGGTGTAAAAGTAAATTATGACTGAAAATTACATTTTCGCTCATAGGCTGCCAATAACACAAAAACTAATATTTCTCCAAATTTCTTTCGTCATTTCATAGGGCATGAGTTGGGCTACAATGGCCTTTCATTAGATTTGACCAATATTAAGAATATACCCAGAATCCAGGGCTGTCTCATTGTTCCCCACTCTCTTCAGCCCATGGGTAACAATGAGACACTTTGATTTTTCTTCATTAAACTTTTCAAAATCTAGGGAAATCCTTCAAAACATGAATTGGAAGTGATTTTTGGCATATTTATTGAGTTTTGACTTCATTTAGCCAAACATATAAAGTTATTTGGTATAAATAAATGGTGTTTACTAAATTTAAATACTTTTTAGTATAATTTTTGTTACTTGAAGTTTCAAGTTTTCAAAATTGCTTTAAAATGTTCAAGGCAAGTCACCTGCAACGGAACAATACCAAAACATGATGTTTTACAAGAAAAGTATTGATTTTTGTAGAGTGTCTCATTGTTCCCCACCTGTCTCATTGTTCCCTCCAAGTGCGTCTACATTGAGACAGTTGGATAGCTCTGACTGTAGAGGTCGGATCGATCTCATATTTTGGTCAATGTTAGAACACATTAAAAGAAGGAAATTGCAACAAAAAGCTCATTAAAACATGCTAAGGAAAATAATACAAAAATCGTTGAATGTTAAAAACCAAAAGTGTCTCATTGATGACTACCCTACCCTACGTAAATATTCGAATATCTGTAACTTTTTAATGAATTTTCTGATCAATTTGGTGTCTTCGGCAAAGTTGTAGGGCCAAACATTGAATATTACGCCCATTTAAAATGTTAGTCTTGATTTAAAAAAAACAAAATACTTTTTTCGAAAAGATCGGAAAAAATCACGAATGTTTCATGTTTTAACATTGAAAATCGGACCATTAGTTGCTGAGATATCGACATAGCCCGGGGTGGCTTTAATAGGTTTTTCAAATGCCAGTCAAATTGATATCTAAACATTTTTGAGAATTTTGAGTATATAAGCATACTAGGATAGCTTATTATCGAATATATATGCAAAAATGTGACTGTTACATTGGATGTATCAAAATTAGTGGCCAAATCAAATTTCTATCAATGTCACCCGGACTATCAAAGTCACCCCAGTTTACGGTACACGTGGGACCCCAAAGTTCATGCTTCCCCTCGAGTTGAGCCTGCGCAGAAATTTTGTTGGTCGGTGTTATTGCTAGTGCCAATGGCTTTGGAGTTTAGAGTATGGCACAGAGTGCAGACGCCAATAGTTATATTTACGATTAAAGATTTTTGCGTCCACCAAAATGCTATTAATTGCCGACTACGTTTTTTTCTAATCATCAGCTCATATAATTATTCCAGCAACCAATCAAATCCGTTCCTTTTCTTGTAGGCATGGTATGGGCAGGATTCGCAATGATAATTGTAGCCTCATACACTGCAAACTTGGCAGCTTTTCTCGTGTTGGAAAGACCAAAAACAAAACTCTCCGGGATTAATGACGCTCGATTGCGCAACACAATGGAGAATTTGACCTGCGCCACAGTTAAAGGTTCTGCTGTGGACATGTACTTTCGCCGTCAGGTGGAGCTTTCGAACATGTACAGAACCATGGAGGCTAACAACTATGAGACCGCGGAAAAGGCTATTCAAGATGTTAAAGATGGGTATGTCTCCCTCTTTTTGGCACGACCAGTATTTTTTTAAGTTTTCATTTATTTTAGAAAACTAATGGCATTTATTTGGGACTCTTCACGATTAGAGCATGAAGCTGCCAAAGACTGTGAACTTGTTACAGCAGGTGAACTTTTTGGCAGGAGCGGATATGGAATAGGACTGCAAAAGGGCTCACCATGGACAGATGCAGTTACGTTGGCAATTCTGGACTTCCACGAAAGTGGTTTCATGGAGTCATTGGACAAAGACTGGATTTTCCATGGAAACATTCAACAATGTGAACAGTTTGAAAAAACTCCAAATACCTTGGGTTTGAAAAATATGGCAGGCGTGTTCATTTTGGTTGGAGCTGGAATAGTTGGAGGAATAGGATTGATCATAATTGAAGTTATTTACAAGAAACACCAAATAAAAAAGCAAAAAAAGATGGATATTGCTCGCAATGCCGCTGACAAGTGGAGAGGAACGATAGAGGTGAGTTTACAATATGTGAGTCACAACAAGGTGACAAAAAATCTCAAGAGATTACCCCTGGATCTATTCTTTAGACAATAATAAGCTATAATAAGGGTCATTCCTTCCCAAGTGACCACGCGTCCAACATCGACCTTCACCAATTCTGCTCATATTTGGCATGGGGGTTGTTTTTGCCCCAAAAACAAAGAATCCAAAGTTTGGTGACATTTGGTCTACCCACGCGCCCGTGGCACCCCCCTCTTTTTCTGAGATTTTTGAAAAACCTCATTTTTAAAATGCATTTTGCTAAGAGAAAAGTTTACAAAACGTGAACTTTTGGGTATGCATATTTGAAGATTTTTTGACGTAGAATCGAATGGCGTACTCAAAATTTACGTACAGTGTTGCCAGATATGAAAATTTTGAGCTTTAAGTTTTAAAATGTTTTTTTTTAACCCTTTGGACGAGCACTTACGGAAAAACTGACAATTGCATTCGATTGCTGAGAGTTTTTACATTAAATTCAATCAAAACCTCAGGGTAAAATGAATATTTCTTGAGATATCACATTTTTAAGTTGGAAAGCTCTGTATTGCACAGCAAATGTTTTACTTAACCATCAATTTTCAACAGTACATTGCGTGAGAGCATAATAGGCCTTGAAAAATGAATATTCTTTTTTTCAATTTCTTAACGGAAGCAAGTGAATGTCCCAAAATTGAATTTATGTATGTATGTATTGTATACATTGAATTTGTGTATTGTATACATTGTATACAATACATACATAAATTCAATTTTGGGACATTCACTTGCTTCCGTTAAGAAATTGAAAAAAAGAATATTCAATTTTCAAGGCCTACTATGCTCTCACGCAATGTACTGTTGAAAATTGATGGTTAAGTAAAACATTTGCTGTGCAATACAGAGCTTTCCAACTTAAAAATGTGATATCTTAAGAAATATTCATTTTACCCTGAGTTTTTGATTGAATTTAATGTAAAAAAACTCTCAGCAATCGAATGCAATTGTCAGTTTTCCCGTAAGTGCTCGTCCAAAGGGTTAAAAAAGCATTTTAAAACCTAAAGCGCAAAATTTTCATATCTGGCAACACTGTACGTAAATTTTGAGTACGCCATTCGATTCTACGTCAAAAAATCTTCAAATATGCATACCCCAAAGGTCACGTTTTGTAAACTTTTCTCTTAGCAAAATGCATTTTAAAAATGAGGTTTTTCAAAATCTCAGAAAAAGAGTGCCACGGGCGCGGGGGTGGACAAAATGTCACCAAACTTTGGATTCTTTGTTTTTGGGGCAAAAACAACCCCCATGCCAAATATGAGCAGATTTGGTGAAGGTCGATGTTGGACGCGTGGTCACTTGAGAAGGAATGACCCATAAGTAACTGTACCAATTTTGAGCCAAATTGCTTTTTATCGTGGAAGTTTTTATGGGGAAAATCACGAAAATCTATGGGGAAAAACATCGCTTAGGATTTTGGCAGCAGGTGGCGCTGGTCTCGCCCAAGTGTAGGATTCTTCAAGGAAATTAAATTCCATACAACTTTGTCGAAGGGTGCAAAAAGAACCAATTTGATCCTGATGAGTTATTTGCAATGCTATGAAAAGAAATCGGCTTATATACTTAAAAGTATAAAAGGGGTATATTTAGGATTTAACAAAAAGGGTTTTTTTTTATTAAATATGTCTTTATTGATCTTATAATAATTACATTTCTTTACATGCTAAGTGGTATGGCCTTATGCTATTCATCTTTGTTGTATTTTTCGTTTTATTATTAACTGATCACATTTATTTTATTTACTTCAAATTGTTTTACATTATTGCATTGAATCGAATACATTTGGGTAAAAAAGAAAAAAAAATCACTTTAGCAACTAATCCTAACTTAAAAAAATAAATTCATTGAAATATTCAAAATCACTAGAACGGTATTTTAAGATGAATGCTCCAAACGTTCTTACATGTTCCAGGCGAGTTTTGCAACCACGCAGTGTTGTTGTCATCTCGATGAAAATGTTCAGAAGTTCTTTCGGTGAAAACAGGTCACTGCTGCCTTCTCCCGTTGATTGGTTTTCCCTCGGTTGCTGACTGAAGCCTGGAGGTGTTGTATTCTCTGCAACTCTTTGCCGCTGATTCAACGGCAATGGCTGCAGATTTGGAACCACTCTAATAGATCCTGCTACTGGCGACGCCAAAGCAGGAAAATCCACGTCCGTGTATGCTGGTGGTGTTTTGCGACGATTTGGTTGGTGCCTCGTCGTCGCTTGCTGCCTATTTTTTACAAACTCAGCACGTTTTGGGCAGCTCCGATTCTTGGTAGAATGGTCGCCGCCGAAATTGAAGCATTTCGCTTCGATGTTCTCGTTAATTGTTTCGCAAGCTTGAGTTTTGTGCTCACCTCCGCAGGTTGCAAAACGACTCTTGAAGAAACAGTTCCTTCCACCATGCCCAAACTGCAAACCACCATGCCCAAACTGCAAACAGTTTGAACATTGCGTCACGTCACGGTGCACTGGATGATAACGTTCCCAAGTCACGATGATGTTGAAAATTGCCCGAACTGTTTTCAGCTCAGACGGCGTTGTCGATCCTTTCTCGAGATGAACCAGGTACAGTTGATCACGATACTTGATGTCCTTGTTGTGTCTCGTCATCTTGGAGACTCGATCACATTCAACTTAAGAGTTTTGAGCTCTTCTTTCAGCACACTCACATCCATGTCGTACAGGCCTCGGAGAACTCGTTTACGGAGGGTCGTTTACCTGGATCGTCATGGCTGTAGTATTCAACCTTTGTGTTGTTCAGGAAATCCCGAACGTAGTTGTAATCCTTTCTGGTAGGTAGCAGAATTTTGAGTCCATCAGCACACAAGCGAATGGAAGCACGTAAAGCACCAGATTTGATAAACCCGGTCAGCCACTTTCGCACCGAATCCGATGACGATGTTTTCACAAAAATGGGTGACAACTTTTTCTGTCGTTCAAATTCTTCCTTCTCGCTCACGTCCACAGGGAGGGTAGCGAACTGGTTTCCAGACGAATTTTGAGCGTCCTTGCTCAAACTGCCTGGCTTCCCGAGCAGGGGTAAATAACACGGGAATACCATATTTTGGTATTACTTGACATAATAACAAATACCAAAATGTGCCCTTGGTTGCCCAGTAATAGATGGTATAATACTGTTAGGTGACTTGCGCACCCCTAGTGCGCACCGCAACGACGAGCTTGTGGCACACCCTGTGCTGCAGCGGCCAGAGAGAGGGAGAGAGAACACACACACTAGTTTAGTTTTTGAGCCGATCAAATAAAAACAGTTAAGCTCCATTGTCAAGAGAAGAAAGACGCGTTTTTGCTTGACTTTGGAAAGACCGATTTAAAAACCGTTCCGCGCGAATCCGAATCTACCCGTGAAAAAGTTACAGTCCACTAGATCGCAAGGGAAATCGTGGTCCTTCTGCAGCCTGATTCGGGAAATCGGTGAAATCGACGCGATTCTCGCGGAAAAGTTCCGTGATTCAGAAAAGATTGAGCGTCCGTTCGTGCCGTGGCCGTGCGGGTGTTAGTGACTCGGTCGCTACGAAGAAAAGTGAAGGAAGATTCCAGCGGGAAGATTCCTGTTCCGACGGAAGCAACGGCTTTCCGATTCTGAAAACCCCGACGGAAGCCCCCCAGTGGGTTCCGATTCAGTGAAAAAGAAGAACACCCGCGAACGGGTGTCGGTGAAGGCCGCGAAGAGTGGAAAATTCCACGGCGTCGGTGGTGAATTTCTGCTGGCTGCGTGCTCAGCACGGAAAGTTCCAGAATTGACGGCGTCGGTGGTGAAAAAGTGTTGGCAGGGTTCGCTGCCTGGCTGTGGTGAATTTGGAGTCGCGGTTGTGTGGTGAAAATGGGCACGGTGGAAGCAGAGAATGTGGAGAAATGTGTTTACGCCGCCACCTAAAGGAAGAGAAATACCACGCACACCAGTGAAAACGATTAGTGAGCAAATTGCAGCACAGAAGAGCAAAGAAAAGGCCAAGAAAGGAAGAACTCAAAAAGTTGGTTCATCAGAGAGGAGCCGTGAAGGGGAAGTTGACCCGAGTGCGCACTGCTTTCGAACACAGTGCTGCCAGACCGAACCCGAACATTGAAAACATGCACTTTTTGCAAATTCAGATGGACATAGTGACGCGATGCTATGACGAGTACAATACTTTCCAAAACTTGATTCACGCGCTTCCTCTCTCGGATAATCTACGTACGGAGCACGAAGAAAAGTACGTTGAGTTCGAATCGCTGTACACGGACAGCCGTCAGGCTGAGTACACTCATCGAGCGTGCCACGAAGCCGGTTTCAGCTCCTGTGCCGAACGCGTCTGCGGTCGTCCTCCGACAAGCCGAGCGCCTCAACCTTCCGGCGTTGCAAGTCCCGCTGCCGACCTTCGACGGGTCGTATGAAAAATGGTATTCCTTCAAAGCGATGTTTACCACGATCATGAATCGTTACCAGCACGAAGAACCGGCCCTGAAGCTGTACCATCTACGGCGCTGTCTGGTCGACAAGGCGGAGGGGATCATCGATCAAGAAATTATCGACAATAACGACTACGATGCCGCCTGGCTGCTCTTGAAACAACAGTACGAGGACAAGCGCATAATCGTAGACAAGCACGTCGACAACCTGAACTTGCTGGCCGTTGGGCTCGGCGAAGATGGACAAGAAGCTGCGGGTCGCTTGGGAAGCTCGCCAGAAGAAAGACGTGCTGTCGACGTACGACGCGACGATGGAGTTCCTGCAGGAGCAGTGCCGGATCTACGAGAAGTTCGACACGAAGCCCGCGACGGAGTGTGCTAAACCGAAAGCGGTGGCGCGGAGCCACACGCTGGTGACAAGTGAAACGAAAAGTGAACTGAAGTGCGCTGTGTGCAAGGCAAACCATGAACTCTGGAAGTGTGATGCTTTTAAGCAAAAGAGTGTGAGTGACAAGTACGAAGTACTTCTTCAGTACTTCGTACTTGAGCCTGTTTCAACTGCCTTGCAAGAGGCCATCGAACCAGGGCGTGTTCGTCGAGGACGTGCCAGGAGTGCGGACGAAAGCACCACACGTTGCTCCACACCGAGGACACGTCAAGCCAGACCTCCAGCAGTGCGACTCCCACGAAACCAGCAGAAGTCACGACACCAGTCGTGAAGTCCGGAAACCAGGTGACCAGCACCCCAGCAGGAACGTCTACGACGCTGTGCGCAAGTGCTGTTAGCGCCGACAAGCAAACCTTCCTCTCGACTGCCGTTGTCTTGGTCGACGGCGTGGGCAGCACTCCCTACCCGTGCCGAGTGCTGTTGGATTCTGCCTCGCAGATGAACTTCGTGACGGACCGTTTCGCCAACCTCCTCTCGCTAAGAACAACTCGCGCTGACTTCACGGTCAGTGGCCTGAACGGCAATAAAACTCGAATTTGCCGTAAGCTGTGAACGACGGTCAAGTCTCGCCTCGGAGACTTTTGGATCTGCTGGTAACCCCCCGGATCACCGGTGACCTGCCGGTGAAATCTTTTGATGTCACGAACTGGCCCATCACGAACGAGATGGCGCTGGCCGACCCGACGTTCAACAGGCGAGGACGCGTCGACATGCTGATCGGCGCCGAATACTTCTGGACTCTGCTGGAGGATGACCGACTCGAGCTCGGCCCGAACCTGCCAGTGCTGAGAAACACGAAACTGGGATGGATCGCTGGAGGAGTGGTCGCTAGCGACGCACCGGTCGTCGCGCGTACTTTTTGCCAGACCGCAGACGACGAGCCGCTCATCGAGCTGCTGAAGAGCTTCTACAAGGTGGAGGCCTGTGACGAGTTTCGCCCATCGGCGACGGCTGATGACGAGGTGTGTCTGGAGCACTTCCGGCGCACACACGAACGAAACGAGGAAGGACGGTACGTTGTGCGGCACCCCTTTAACGAGCGGAAGCTGGAGCTGGGCGATTCACGGGAGATGGCGCTGCGGCGCTTTCTTGCGCTCGAACGGAAGCTGGACAAGCAACCGGAACTGAAGGAGCAGTACTCGCAGTTCATCCGGGAGTATGCGCAGCTCGGGCACATGTGAGAGATCGAGGAGAAGCCAAACGAAGATCCGGGAGCAGGTTTCTACTTGCCACACCACTGTGTGCTGAGGCCCACCAGTACGACGACGAAACTGCGAGTCGTATTCAACGGGTTAGCGAGGACATCGAACGGCGTCTCGATCAACGACGTTCTGATGACTGGGCCAACAGTGCAGAACGACCTCACCGCGATTCTGCTCCACTTCCGGGGATTCCAGTATGTCTTTACGCTGGACATTCCCAAGATGTTTCGCCAGGTGGGCGTGCATCCCGAAGAAACGAAGTACCAGCGCATTTTCTGGCGGTACGATCGGAACGATCTGCTGAGCGTCTGGGAACTGCAGACTGTGACGTACGGCCTGCGACCCTCGCCGTTCCAGGCGACAATGGCGCTCAAGCAAGCTGCGGAAGTCGTTGAGAAGGGGACATACATGGACGACATCCTGACGGGTGCCGATACGCTAGAAGAAGCTTGCGAGCTGCAACGAGAAGTGACGGGTCTGCTGGCGAAGGCCTGCTTCGGCGCTCACAAGTGGTGCGCGAACCATTCCGACATTGTGCGCGCAGTCCCCGAAGAGCTGCGAGGAAACTCGTTCGAAGTCACCGACGACAACGCGAAGACAACCGTGAAGACGCTGGGCGTAACCTGGAACCCTTTCGATTACTGGTTCTCTGTGTCGGTGCCTGATTTCGACGAAGTGGACGAGATGACCCGGAGGAACCTCTTGAGTCAGCTGGCCAAGATATTCGACCCGCTGGGATTCTTTGGCCCTGTGATCACCTACGCGAAGCTGATCCTGCGAGAGGTCGGCGAGTTGCAGATTGAGTGGGACGACCCGGTTCCACCTGACGTCGGCTCAAAGTGGCGGAACATCCGCATCGAAATGACCGCTCTGAGGGAGGTGCGGTTGCCAAGGTGGATCTCTTGGAAGGGAGCACTCAAGTTGGAGCTGCACGGATACGCCGACGCGTCCGACCTGGCGTACGGGGCTTGTCTGCACGTGGAGGGCTTCTTCGCCGACGGGAAAACCGAGATGCGACTCATCTACAGCAAGTCTCGCATCCTACCGAAGAAGCGCAAGGCGAAAGAAAAGGCCATCTCGACCCCGCGAGCCGAGCTACTGCTGCTCGCAAGGATGGTAGTCAAGTTTCTGAGCGCGACGGAACTGAAGTTTGCTGCGGTCCACCTCTGGAGCGATTCGAAGATTGTGCTCGCGTGGCTCAGGAAACTCCCGCATCTGCTGCAGACATTCTTCTCGAATCGGGTGAGCGAGATTCAGCGGTTGACGGAAAACTTCTTTTTGCACTACATTCCGTCAGAAGAGAACCCGGCCGACCTGATCTCGAGAGGAGTTCGCCCGAAGAAGCTGATGACGTCCAAGAAGTGGTGGCGGGGCCCGCCACGCACCCCCGTTGTCGAGACTAGAGACGAACTCGAGATTCCGGACGAGGAGCTGCCGGAGATGCGAGCCGGTGTTGCACTGGCGATGACTGTTCCTGTTGAACGATTCCCGATGTTTGACAAGGTGAGCAGTTTTACAGAAGTCGTTCGTAACATGACCTACTTGATGCGCTTCGCGAAGTACGTCATGTCCAAGAAGAAAGAGCTGGTGAAGGGATTTCTTACTGCCAAGGAGACGCGAGCTGCAACGCTCGTGATCGTGCGACTGGTCCAGCGTGAAACGTTCCAACCAGAGATTCTCGCGCTGATGGACGGCGCGGAAACGAAACACCGGCTGTGCGGACTGAATGCGTTCTTGGACTCCGAGGACGGCATATTGCGAGTTGGAGGGCGGATCAAGCGAGCCGTTATTCCGTACGATAGCCGTCACCAGATGCTGCTGCCAGCCAAACACCCGATCACCGAAGCTCTCGTCCGAGAGCTGCACCTGGACAACCTGCACATCGGCCAGAAGGGGCTGCTTGCGATCGTCCGACAGCGCTACTGGCCACTGAACGTCAAGAACACGATCCGCAAGGTAATCCGGAACTGCGTAAGGTGCTTCAAGGCGAACCCACTGAAGACGACGCAGATGATGGGTGATCTGCACACAAAAAAATATTTCCGAATGTTACATCATTTATGATGTAACACTTTTGCACGTCATTAAACATTTAAATTTAAATGCAATTTGATGTAAATTTGCAACAAATTATACGTAAAAATATGATTTTACGTATGATTCAACCGTTTACGTCGAATCTCAAGTTTACATCAACTGAGTTAACATGTGATTCATTTTTTCCGTGTCGAGTAAATTCACATATTTTTTTTCTGTGTGCCATCGTACCGCATTCAACCTGCTCCGGTCTTCTCGACCATCGGAGTGAACAACGCCGGACCTTTTTGGATTAAGTCGTCTTCCGCAACTCGCAAGCCGCAGGTCACGAAGGCCTACGTGAGTCTCTTTGTGTGTATGCAGACCCGTGCCATACACCTCGAGCTGGTTTCCGACCTGACGACGGACGCGTTTCTGGCGGCCTTGAGACGCTTCACAAGCCGACGTGGATGTCCGAGAACGATGCGGTCGGACAACGCAACGAACTTCGCGGGAGCCAAGAACGAGCTGAACGAGCTGTGGCGGCTGCTCCAGGATCAGCGCGCCACCAAGAAGATCGCCAGCTACTGCACCGACAAGGGGATTGAATGGTCGTTCATTCTGCCGCGAAGCCCGCACTTCGGCGGCATTTGGGAGGCCGGCGTGAAGCAGGTCAAGCACCATCTCAAGAGGATCGTCGGTGACCGGAAGCTGTCGTACGAAGAGCTGTACACGACGTTAACGCAGATTGAAGCTGTGCTGAACTCTCGGCCCCTCGCGCCGGTTTCAGATGACCCCAACGATTACACAGCTATCACTCCTGCACACTTCCTCAACGGGCGCCTCCCCGTGGCTGAGCCGGACTACACCGACCTGAAGGAGAATCGGCTCTCGAGATGGCAGCTGGTGCAAACCATGCTGCAGCATTTTTGGAAACGCTGGACGGCTGAGTATTTACCTGAACTACAGCAACGAACGAAGTGGTTGAAGACGGAGCAGATCAAGGAGGGCTCGCTGGTGCTGCTGGTTGACCACAACGCACCGCCACTGCAGTGGCCACTCGGTCGGATTGTGGCAACCCACCCGGGAGACGACGGCGGGACACGCGTTGTCACGGTGAAGACAGCCAATGGAGGAGAGTTCAAGCGGGCGGTCACAGAGATCTGTCTGTTGCCGCTGGAGTAGGAGATTTGAAATCGTCATTTCAACGCCGGGGAGGATGTTAGGTGACTTGCGCACCCCTAGCGCGCAACGCAACGACGAGCTTGTGGCACACCCTGTGCTGCAGCGGCCAGAGAGAGGGAGAGAGAACACACACACTAGTTTAGTTTTTGAGCCGATCAAATAAAAACAGTTAAGCTCCATTTTCAAGAGAAGAAAGACGCGTTATTGCTTAACTTTGAAAAGACCGATTTAAAAACCGTTCCGCGCGAATCCGAATCTACCCGTGAAAAAGTTACAGTCCACTAGATCGCAAGGGACAAATACCATGAAATCATACCAAAAAACTGTATGGGGAAGACTAAAGCAATACCAAAACGTGCCATTCCAAGGGCAAATGAATACCAGACAAAAAACAACTTTCCGGGTAAATAAAAATCTCATTGGACAAAAAACAATGAAAATTCTCTATAGGATTACAGCGGGAATTCGATTTGGCTAATGGGATTGCAATGAGAAATGGGTATAATTTTGATGCTATATTTAAATCCTTCGAACAGGCAGGAAAACGAAGTCTTTCTTGAAGAGCCAAAAAATATCAGGTAAAGAAAACTAGAGAACTACTGGAATCGAACTCATGACAGGTAAGGTGCAGACACCATTTTAGCTACCCGTTTACCAACTGAGCTATCAACGCTTGTTGAAAACGAGTTGCTGCTGCATCAACATGTTTTAGCTGCAGGCAAAAATATCAGGAAATTCAAAGAAAGAGAAACAAACTAAACCAGAAAGAGTAAGGCTATAGCCCAGGCAGCGTGGCATTTTTCGTGGGATTTTCGAGGATGCATGATTCCAACTGAATAGGATTCAACACAAATCCAATATTAAAAGGATTTTAGAACGAAGTTCGAATACCACATGCATACCCATATTTTGGTATTGAAAGAGTTATTTTATCAAATTAACAAAGATTGACATTTTTTTAAGTTTATTGATTATGACGAAAAAGACACACAATGTTACGTAAAATCCATTACAAAATTTTAATTTTTTCACGTTTAACCTATTGTTGTCGTAAATGTTTTTCTTATCATTTTCAAATGTATCAGCATACTTTTAAGAATGTTAAACATCATTTAAATTAGTTTTTTTATGAATCACCTTTATATTAAAATATTTTTAGTTAAAATACCTTTACAATACCAATGTATGGTATTCCCTAATTTATAAAGATCATTAAATGACTTTTTTAGACCAAAATAAAATAGTTGGCTTTAATTTGGAGTAGATTTGCGTTTTTAAGTATGTAAGTAAGTAACAGTATGTTAAAATTCTACATTTTCTTAAAATTTGCTCAATAAGAAAACAATACCATAATTTGGTATAATACTACAGATTGGTATTAAAATTCACTTAAGACATTTTTTCAAGGGCTCGCGAAAACCAAAATTTGGTATTGATACAATTGAATGGTATTATTTTGCATTTCCCTTGTTATTTACCCATGCTCGGGTTTGCAGGTAGCGCTTCGGCATTCTTTAGCTATTTCAAATCTGCCGATCCTGCTGGTGAGGACCGCCTCTTTTTCTTGCCGTGAGGTATTTTTGCACTTTTAAAGCACTTTTCAGGAGCTAATATCCAGGAGTACCTCACTGATCGGTGGTCCACAAAGAAATCAACAAAACAGGTTAATTTTGCGGGCATTTCAGGGCATGACCCCTCACGGGGTCTTTTTTCGAAGGGTAGTATTTTTTGAGAAATACACTCAACCCCCTGGTGGTTGGTCACTTTTTCGTTTGACACTTTTTTAGTTTGTACCCCGTTGGTTGGTCAAAGTCAAACTAAAAAGTGACGAACTGTCACTTTTTACACGGCGCTCACGCACACTATCAAAACAAACGTTTGGTAGTGTGTGTGAACTCCGTGTAAAATGGGTGTCAAACTAAAAAGTGACCCCGTTAGTTTGACAACAGTAGGTGTCAAACCATCGGGGTTTGAGTGTAGCAAGAAAACTATCATATAGATATGAAAGTGCGTGAAAAATCAACTTTTTTTACTAAAACTGCGATAACTTAAAAAATTCAGCGATGACCTTTACATGTTAGGGTACAAAAAATTTTGGTACCCTAACGCAACTTTTTTTTTCACCCTAATGGCCAAACAAATAATACTGGTCTAATTATTTTGGCCAAGCCCGAGCATGGGTAAATAACAAGGGAAACGCAAAATAATACCATTCAATGGTATCAATACCAAATTTTGGTTTTCGCGAGCCCTTGAAAAAATGTCTAAAGTGTAAGTTAATACCAACCTGTGGTATTATACCAAATTTTGGTATTGTTTTGTTATTGGGCAAATTTTAAGAAAGTGTCGAATTTTGTCTTACTGTTACTTACTTATATTCTTTAAAACGCAAATCTACTCCAAATCAAAGCCAACTATTTTATTTTGGTCTAAAAAAGTCATTTAAAGATCTTTATAAATTAGGGAATACCATACATTGGTATTGTAAAGGTATTTTAAACAAAACTATTATAAAATAAAGGTGATTCATAAAAATCTATTTCAAATGATGTTTAACATTCTTAAAAGTATGCTGATACATTTGAAAATGATAAGAAAAACATTTATATATTTAGACGATTTATTTTACGACAACAATAGGTTTAACGTGAATAATTCAAAATTTTAGAATGGATTTTACTTAACATTGTGTGCCTTTTTCATCATAATCGATAAACTCAAAAAAAATAATGTCAATCTTTGTTAATTTGATAAAATAACTCTTACAATACCAAAATGTTGGTATGCATGTGGTATTCGAACATCGTTCTTAAATCTTTTTAATATTGGATTTGTGTTGAATCCTATTCAGTTGGAATCATGCATCCTCGAAAATCCCTCGAAAAATGCCACGCTGCCTGGGCTATAGCCTTTCTCGTTCTGCTTTAGTTTGTTTCTCTTTCTTTGAATTTCCTGATATTTTGCCTGCAGCTAAAACATGTTGATGCAGCAGCAGCTCGTTTTCAACAAGCCTTGATAGCTCAGTTGGTAAACGGGTAGCTAAAATGGTGTCTGCACATTACCTGCCATGAGTTCGATTCCAGTATTCCTCTAGTTTTCTTTACCTGATATTTTTTGGCTCTCCAAAGCAAGACTTAGTTTTCCTGCCTGTTCGAAGGATTTAAATATAGCATCAAAATTCTACCCATTTCTCATTGCAATCCCATTAGCTAAATTGAATTCCCGCTGTAATCCTATAGAGAATTCTCATTATTTTTTGTCCAATGAGATTTTTATTTACCCGCAAAGTTTTTATTTGTCTGGTATTCATTTGCCCTTGGAATGGCACGTTTTGGTATTGCTTTGGTCTTCCCCATACAGTTTTTTGGTATGATTTCATGGTATTATACCATCTATTACTGGGCAACCAAGGGCACATTTTGGTATTTGTTATTATGCCAAGTAATACCAAAATATGGTATTCCCGTGTTATTTACCCCTGCTCGGGAGGAACCCCCAGAAAAATTTTGAGCCCGATCGGAGATTTTTTTTTTGGTTTAGGCTCTTTTCAAATAGAATTGCTGATCTATAACATGGACATGATTTATGGTTCAGATCATATCATTTCTTATGGGAAATGATGCAGGGAACATTTTTCCTGAAGCACGCAAAGTGATTGAAAATAAGGGGAAAAAGCTATGAAGGTTTTTTTTTAAATTTAGGAGATTTTCTGATAAAATTGCACACCCCTTTCCCAAAAACCGCAATGGTTTTGATAGTCAGATTATTATTTTGATGAATTCTTTTTTGAGAAATGTTTCTGGGCCCATTGAGTAAACGAATCACTACAGAAAAATTTAATTGGTTGGGTTTATGCTCAACTGTTTTTATCTAATTGAGTATCTGGAGTTGCTTGCTCACTTTTATTTGAGCTATTTATTACTTTGGAACAGTCAAAAACACTTTATGATAGCTGTACGAGCTGGTGGCTCGCTTCAAAGTTGTCTCCGGAAGCCCCGGAGTCCCGTGGATGGATCCTACCGTGAATTCAGAGGCTAGCGGCAATGGTGTAGTCCTCAGCGATGGCGGCTTTCGGAGGTACACAGAAACTCGCGAATCGCGATGGCGCGGAGTAAATTTTCAGGAGCAAAAACGTGGTGCGACTGCACTGTTGCGCGATAGGTTTTCAATTCCCGTTTATTTATGCAAAATAACACTTACGAACTACTATTTACATTCCTTACATTCTTACGAGCTAGGTGTGAGTGTAGTAGTGTGTTATGTTGTATTTGATGTGTATAGTGTTATCTACGTGCGCATGTATTGCGTGTACGTACACGAAAAAAAGTGAGGTTAAATTTTGTACCAGCCAGCAAAACAAATGGTGTGCTAGTGTGTGTGAGATCGGGCTAAGATAGCTCTATTGGCCAAGACGTGTTTTGTGTTAGTGTGCGTGAGTGTGACTTAAGATTAGGGTGGTTCAATTACATGTCATTTTGTTTCACTTTTTACTTTCTTCATTGCTATGGCAACACTGTCCATAGCGAGACGCCGCACCAACACACTCAACGTTGTGCGGTTGGCACACCTTGCGAGGTGACAGCTTTGGCTAAAGCGAGCAACGAAAAAGCAAAGCCACGTTTTGTAAACGCTCTTGCTTAAAATTAGTTTCTAGACTTAAAATAAACTCTAATGTTAGTCTCTAACTCGCGTTTGTTATTAGCGAAAGACATAACATTGTTTGGCGACGAGGATTAGTTCGGTTTGAAGTAGTTCGTGGCGTTTTCGGGTTTTCGCGTTCGAGCGGGGTTTCTAACCTCAAAATGCCCCCGAAGGTGACGCCGAAGAAGGACGGGCCGCAGCAGCAGCCGGATCTCACGGCGATTCTGGCGCAGCTCACCGCCTACTTGGAGAACCAGTCCAAAACCCAGGAGGCTCTCCTCGAGCAGCTCTCCAAGCCGAAGGACAACGAGTTCCTGATGGAAACACTTTCCAACACCATCCCGGAATTTGTTTACGACCCCCAAGGCGGACTGGTCTTCGACAAGTGGTACTCCCGGCACGAGGAGGCCTTCAACAAGGGCGGGGAGAAGCTGGAGGAAGCGGACAAAGTGCGGCTGCTCGTGCGGAAGCTGTCCTCGGTGGATCACGACCGCTACGTGAACTACATCCTACCGGAGAACCCACCGGACAGATCGTTCCAGGACACGGTGGACACGCTGAAGGAGATGTTCGGGCACCAAACGTCCGTGTTCTTCCGGCGCTACCAGTGTCTGCAGACGACCAAGCGGAATGCGGAGGATTTCGTCACGTACGCCAGTACCGTCAACCGAGCGTGCGAGGATTTCAACATCCGGACGATCACCTCCGACCAGTTCAAGTGCCTGGTTTTGTCGCTGGTCTGCAGTCGGAGCGGTACAAGGACATCCGGACCCGGTTGCTGGCGAAGATGGAAGGCGAGACGGCGGAGCACCCGATGACTCTCAAGAAGCTGTTATTGGAGTGCCAGCATTTGGACAACCTCAAACACGACACTGCTGTTATTGAGGGACCGAAGCCGGCCGTCAAAGCGGTCCAGCAGGATCGCAGCGGCTTTCGCGAGTCGGGCAAACCGGAACGGAAGTTCGAGAACAGGAATCCGGCCAAGGCAACCCCACGACGTCCGTGCTGGCAGTGCGGGCAGATGCACTTTGTTGCAGACTGCTCGTACACGAAACACACCTGCAAGACGTGCGGCAAAGTGGGACACAAGGAAGGATACTGTGCTTGCTGCTCCAAACCCTCCGGTTCCGGAGAAGGTGCATCACACACAGCACCCGGAGGCGGCAAGAAGAAGCACAAAAAGAAGCGGGCCGACGGCGGGGGATACTCAAACGGTGTGTACGCTGTCAACAAGGAAGGTGTCGTCGGACGGCGCAAGTTCGTGGAAGTTCTGATCAACAACGAACCGATCGAACTCCAGCTCGACTGCGGATCGGACTACACCATCATCTCGACGGATTCACTTCCCCTGCTCGGCAACCCAGAAACCATTCCGACGGAACTGTGGGTGGCCACAGCCTCAGGCAAACCCCTTCCGCTGGAATTGGAGTTCGAGTGTGACGTCACGTTCCGCGGGACCACCAAGCGTTCCGTGTGCTACGTCACTCCTGTGCGCGGTTTCAAGGTTCTTGGGAGCGACCTGATGGAAGCTTTCGGGCTATACGACATTCCGATCAACGACTTCTGCAAGCAACTCACAACTGCGGAGGACTCGTTGGCATGTGGTGCCGCGCTGAAGGCGAAATTTCCGGCGGTGTTCCAGGAAGAACTCGGACGGTGCACGAAAACGAAAATCCAGCTGTTCCTGATCGACGGGGCGAAGCCGGTCTTCAAGCCTAAGCGGCCAGTGCCGTTCCACTCGCAGCGGCTGGTCGAGAAGGAGCTCAACCGATTGCAGAACATGGGAGTGCTGGAGCCGGTCGACTACTCGGACTGGGCGGCACCCATCGTGGCAGTTCGGAAGGCGCAGCGCGACGCAGACGGAGATCCGGTGGTCCGCATTTGCGCGGATTACTCGACCGGGTTGAACGCTGTGCTGGAGGCGAACAAGTATCCTCTTCCTACCCCAGACGACATCTTCGCAAAGCTGGCTGGCAGCAAGTTCTTCAGCGTGATTGACCTGTCGGACGCTTATCTGCAGATGGAGGTAGAGGAGGAGTCGCAGAAGCTGTTGACTATGAACACACACAAGGGGCTGTTCAAGGTCAAGCGTCTGCCGCCGGGAGTGAAACCCGCTCCTGGAGCCTTCCAGAAGGTCGTTGACAACATGCTCGCCGGCCAGGAAGGAGCGGCGTCGTTCCTCGACGACGTGCTGGTGTTCGGCCGAACGCGCGCTGAGCACGACCGGAACTTGGAGCAAACACTGCAGCGGATCCAAGATTTCGGTTTCCGGCTCAAGATCGAGAAGTGCAAGTTCTACATGACGGAGGTGAAGTACCTGGGCCACATCATCAACCAAAACGGAATCCGCACCGACCCGGGGAAAGTGTCTGCCATCTCGCAGATGCCACCGCCGAAGAACCTCACCGAGCTGCGTTCGTTCTTGGGCGCGGTCAACTACTACGCGAAGTTCATCAAGGAGATGCACCAGCTGCGTAGGCCACTCGATCTGCTGCTGAAGAAGGACGCAAAGTGGGCCTGGTCGGACGACTGCCAACGATCGTTCGAGCGCTTCAAGGAGCTGCTCAAGTCTGACCTGATGCTGACCCACTACAACCCGACGCTGGACATTATCGTGGCCGCTGACGCTTCGCAAACCGGAATCGGCGCCACAATCCGACATCGTTTCCCTGACGGTTCGGAGAAGATAATCCAGCACGCATCAAGATCGTTGACACCTGCGGAGCAAGCGTACGGGCAGATCGACAAGGAAGCTCTGGCGCTCGTCTACGCTGTCACGAAGTTTCACCGGATGCTGCTGGGACGACGATTCGTTCTGGAGACAGACCACCAGCCTCTGCTCCGCATCTTCGGGTCACACAAGGGGATTCCGACGCACACGTCCAACCGACTGCAACGACTGGGACTCGTTCTGTTGTGCTACAACTTTGGCATCGACTACGTCTTCACGGCGAACTTCGGGTACGCGGATGTACTCTCCAGACTCATCGATTCGGCGGCCAAGCCGGAGGAGGAGTACGTTATCGCCGCTCTGTACCTCGAGGACGACATGTCGGCGGTCTTGGAAGACTCCGTTGGCAACACACCTGTCACTTCCAAGATGATCGCCGCTGCTACCGCCCGGGACAAGGTGCTCAAGAAAGTGGTCCAGTACTTGGAAGGTGAGTGGCCGGCCAGCGCAAGCGAAATCGACAACCTGGACGTGAAGGCGTTCTACCACCGGAAGGAGAGCCTGGCACTGACTCAGGGCTGCATTCTTTTCGGCCAGCGAGTGGTGGTGCCGGAGACCTACCGAAAGCGGATCCTGCAACGCCTGCACCACGGTCACCCGGGCATGGTCCGGATGAAGAGTCTGGCTCGGAGTTTCGTCTACTGGCCGCACATCGACAAGCAGGTGGAGGACACGGTGAAGCAGTGCGCGGACTGTGCTGCAGCTGCAAAATCTCCCCCACACTCTCCACCAGAAGCTTGGCCAACACCAGCGGGACCATGGCAACGTATTCACATTGATTACGCGGGCCCGATCGATGGTCTCTACTTTCTCATCATCGTGGACGCTTTCTCGCGATGGCCTGAGATCTACCCGACGACGACCACGACCGCTAGGGCCACGATCCAGTTTCTTCGAAGCACGTTCGCACGCCTTGGCCTACCGATGGTGCTCGTGTCGGACAACGCTGCTCAGTTCACTTGCGACGAGTTTGAGTCCTACTGCAAAGCGAACGGAATCACCCACATCCTCACCGCGCCCTACCATCCGCAATCGAACGGGCAAGCGGAACGCTTTGTGGACACCGTCAAGCGAGGAATGAAGAAAATCAACAAGGGAGAGCCACTGCAGGAGACACTCGACGTGTTTCTGGCAACGTACAGGTCGACGCCGAGCGGAACAACCGAGCAGAAGTCACCAAGTGAACTGCTGTTTGACGTCAAATGCGCACCACACTCGACCTACTGCGACCACCACCAACACCGGTTGCTGAGATGAAGACGACTGCTGAGAACGACCAGAGACGAGAATTTGCACCTGGCGACTTGGTGTATGCGAAGGTGCACAAGCGGAACGACTGGTACTGGGAGGCAGGAAAGGTCATCGAAAGGCTCGGCTCGGTGAACTACAACGTGTGGTTGGACGGCCAACGTTCGGGGCTGATCCGGTCGCATATCAACCAGCTTCGTCCACGGCACGAGTCAGCGGTTTCGCAGGCGCGCGGTCGCGCTGTTAACCTTCCGCTGGACATTCTCCTGGGCGAGTTTGGGTTCGCTAAACCAACAACCGAGGACGTCACGCAAGCAGCTGTGGTGGAACCGGAAGGCGCGAACCAACCAGGAATCACCGAGCAACCTGGCAACAACGATGGACCGGAACCAGCTGTGATCCAACGGCCGATCCGGCGGGCTTCGACGGGAAGTATTCCGCCGAGTTGCGTTCCCGTGCCGACGACGACGATCACCAGGAGTGGACGCGAGATTCGGCTGCCGCCGAGGTTTGATCACTACGTGATATCTTAAAGAGGGAGATGCTATGGCAACACTGTCCATAGCGAGACGCCGCACCAACACACTCAACGTTGTGCGGTTGGCACACCTTGCGAGGTGACAGCTTTGGCTAAAGCGAGCAACGAAAAAGCAAAGCCACGTTTTGTAAACGCTCTTACTTAAAATTAGTTTCTAGACTTAAAATAAACTCTAATGTTATTCTCTAACTCGCGTTTGTTATTAGCGAAAGACATAACATTCATGTAAATTTGTTTGTTTGATATTGCTTCAGTGTTGTCATAAGTCGTTACTCGTGCTGTCGTCTGGTGTCTTGAAGAGCTGCGCTCGTACAATAGCTGTAATTCATGATCAAAGTGCTGATAGGCCGATAATAGAAATAGGCTGAGAAAGGGTATAGTTCCTCTACCATCGCATGGTTTTTATTTCTGTGCCATTTGTTAATTTGTATATCCATTTGGGCCATATTATTCGCATTTATCAATCTAAGGCATTTCCAGGATGCCCTCGAAATACTGCCTGCGCTAGGGTTGGATTAGATTAGATAAATACTAACCTTTTAAGAAAAACGCAAGGATCAACTCGGCTCGTTTTGCACCCTTCGGCAAAGTTGTAAGGGCTGGAATTTCCCACAAGAATCTCAAATTTGGACAATTTTGGGCGAAACCCACGCTACCTGGCAGAAAAATACTGAAACGATGTTTTTCTGCACACATTTTATGCGATTTTCCCCATATAAACTTCAACGATAAATAGCGACCCTTAACCTTGACCGATTTGACTCAAAATTGGCACAGATACTTATTTGTGCCTAAGAAATCGAATCACAGTGTTTCCCTGATGTCGTTTTTTTTATTGTCACCCTACCCTAAAAACATCGGTGTGCCTAACAACTAATTTCCCTTATAGTGAAAACTATTTGTGGTATCGCTATACCACAAATAATTTGTTATTATATGTGGAATTAGTTGTTGGGCACACTGATTTATTAGGGAATAGCCTACAATCATAATCATGCCAGATAACAAACAACATCACACATTCCAGAAACGTAAAACATTGCGCGCATCCCTCGCCATGCAAAGGCAATACAATGTAGGGCTAAATTCCGTCTCGAAGTCAATAAGTCAAGTGGTGGAGAAAACCCGTTATCCAAAGGTAAATCAACTGCCACGAGCACCGGAAAGAGCCTGGCCTGGAGATCATGAAATAGCTCGTAATAGAAGAACTAACGATCATTCGTTCAAACCGCCGCCAAGATATATGCCAACGTATGCAACAGATGTTTCACATTTAGTAGTTTAAACCAATCGTAACATCCAACATTCTATGTGTCAAAAAAAATAACAAGAGAACTTTGCTAACCCCTATAAAACCATAAAACGCACATAGTTAACCAATAAAGCGCGTATTTAACAAATGTTGTAACCAAAATGCTACAAAATAATAAAAACTATAAATTAAGTTTAAGATATATTCTAAAAATTACTTTATTATAAATTCCAACTCAGCTAAACCAAAAAATTTACATAACAGTGCCAATATTGAGTTGACTAAGTTATTACAATGTGAAGAATACAGGATAAAAATCAAGTCACTGCGTTTAACAAACCGGCTCATATTTCAGGTAAATATTTGCCAAGTGAGTCTCGTTTAAGTGAAAAAGGGTTGTTCGTTCAAGACTGTATTTATGTCCGTCCCATGTGTGTTTACTTCTGTACCCTTACGAGAACAATAAACTTTTACTCTGCCTCTTCGCGCGCTGACCACCGTCCGAGACGGTTGGCTCAGCAGTCACCTCAAACGATTGTTTTATTCAATTAAGAGATTCTACGCGCCTGGACTACAACAACAACACAACACTGCCCAATCTGCAGTGAAGACCACGAATGGAAGGACTGTAACGCTGAAACAGAGAAGTGTGCCAACTGCGAGAAACTACGCGTGCAACGCAAACTCAACATTGATGTCAGCCACTCGGCTTGGAGCAGCGAATGTCCAGTATTCATCAAAGAGCAGGAAAAACGGAACAAAATGGTGGATTTCACAATCTAGCAACCAAAACAACGCGGAGAAATACTGTACCTGAACATTGCTGGAATAAAATCACATCTTGACGAGCTGAAACTGATGATGCAGAACACAAAACCTAAAATAGTATTTTTGACGGAAACACACTTGACAGAAAAGCACGACCTAGACGAATTTGAGATCCAGAATTACCGATGCAGTTGCTGTCTGTCCAGATCAGCACACACGGGTGGGGTGATGGTGTATGTAGACGACCGCTTGGAGTATGAGATTGTCTCGAATACGGTGGCAGGAGATAACTGGTTCTTGGCGATCGACGTGAAAAGTACAACGCTCAATGGAATCTATGGAGGAATCTATCATTCTCCCAGCAGCAGTGACGTTGGTTTCATAGACAGCTTTGAGAGTTGGCTGAGGACGGTCTTCCAGGACTGCAGGACAAATCTACTCGTTGGCGACTTCAACATCCGATGTAACGATCCGGGATACGCACGTGAGCTGAAGAACGTTACCGAAGCCTTAGGGATGAAGCAGATTGTATCAGAACCGACGCGTGTGGGTCCCAGTAGCAGTACAATTATTGACCTTGTCTTTACAAACCTGGAGGGGGTGGAGGCGCGCGTCACTGAAGAGCTTAAGATAACTGATCACGAGACCATCTGTATTCACGTCGGAGAAACCACGATTAACCTACCGGAGCAGAAAAAGAGTTACGTTAGCTGGAAACGGTATACGAAGGAACGACTGCATGCTGCGCTACGAGCAAAACTGAGGAGAGTTGACGCTGGAGTGACCGTTGGAGAAGCTGCACAAACTTTTGGCTCAACACTGGCGACGGCGGTTGCGGAGCTGACCGATCTATGCAGCAATGACCGGAAAGTCTCAAACGCGTGGTATGGAGAACAGCTGAGAAACCTGAAAACCGAGCGGGATGATGCCTACAGGACCTTCAAACATACAAAAAGGCTGGATGATTGGAACCTTTATAAAGTGCTTCGAAACCGCTACGTCCGAGGATTGAGATCATCAAAGAACCTGCCAGTAGAAGAGGAAATTCGAAGTTGTCACGGAAATCCCAAGAAGCTTTGGAGAAGCCTGAAATCGCTGATTCGGCCTGGTGGAGAACCTCCAATGGAAATTGTTTTCGAGGGAGCGCGAAGCGAAAGGGAAACGGCGGAACGCTTGAATCAGGTCTTCGTGAAAAGTGTAGAGACAATCCATAGAAACATCCCACCAGCCCAGGTGGAACCAGCAGTAGTACCAGCAGAATAAAGGCTAAACGAAGATGGCAGCGAGGACTTATTAACGGAGCTTCAACCAATCACCTTGACGAAACTGAAAGAAACAGTCTACTCGTTAAAAGACTGCGCTGGTGTTGATAGCGTGACAAAACGGGTCATGACGGATTCATTTGACGTTGTTGGAGAGCAGCTGTTGGCGATTGTCAACAGATCCCTGGAAAGCGGAGAATTCCCACAACCTTGGAAGCGGACTTTGGTGATACCGATGCCTAAGGTACCGAAATCGACGCGCCCGGAAGATCACAGACCAATCAACATTTTGCCACTCTATGAGAAGGTTTTGGAAACTATAGTGAAGGAGCAGCTCCTGGCGTTTGTGGATCGGACGAAAGTTTTACTCGAAGAGCAGTCTGGTTTCCGAAAGCATCACTCCTGTGAGTCAGCGCTCAACCTGTTACTGCTGAAATGGAAACAAGCAATTGAAGAAGGGAAAATTGTCCTATCGGTGTTCGTAGACCTGAAGCGAGCTTTCGAGACCATTGACCGAACCAAACTGAAAGCAGTACTGCGTCGCTACGGTGTTCGCGGTTCAGCGCTCAAATGGTTTAGCAGCTACTTGGACAGCATAACGCAGGTGACTCGTTACAACGGCTCCACGTCAGCAGCCACGGCAGTAGATCTTGGAGTTCCTCAAGGCAGTGTGCTTGGACCGCTTCTCTTTATTTTATATATCAACGACCTGAAGCAAGCACTGAGACGAGTTCAAGTAAACCTTTTCGCTGATGATACTGTACTGTTTCTGACCGGAACTAGCTTTGAAGAGTGCTTTAACGTGATGAATACTGAGCTTGCCAGTTTTACCGAATGGCTGAGATGGAAGAAACTACAGCTGAATGTCAGCAAAACAAAATGCATGATAGTGACCACACGACCAAGCGACGGCGTAAGCAGAGCGGTTCTATATAGATGGCGAGGAAATTGAGAGGGTCGAGACGATCAAATACCTCGGAGTGATGCTGGACGAAAAATTGAACTTTAATGACCACATTGACTACACAATACGGAAAGCAGCCCGAAAATTTGGAGTACTCTGCAGAATTAACCGTTACCTGACGACTGAAGCCAAAATAGACGTGTACAAATCCCTGATTGCTCCTCACTTCGACTACTGTGCCTCTATCCTGTTTTTAGCAACTCGTCAACAACTGAAAAGAATGCAGGTCCTGCAGAGCAAAGTGATGCGACTAATTTTGAAATGTGATCGTTTAACACCAAGACAAAACATGCTGGATTGTTTACAATGGATGTCTGTTCGTCAAAGGATCGAGTACAATACGTTAATTTTTGTGTTTCGTGTAACTAAAGGGATGGCGCCGAAATACTTGACAGGTACGGTGGTATACGGGAGGGATATCCATCAGCACGACACCAGAGGAGCTGACAATCTCAGATTGCAGATGTGCAGGAAGGCGTGTACGCAGAATTCACTGTTCTATAAAGGATACAGCATGTACAACCAGCTACCGGAAGCAGCAAAGAACACAAGGAACATCAACGAGTTCAAAAACTTGCGTAAGAATTTCGTGCGTCAACGACCGATGGAGTAAAAGTGAACCACGACGGTACTGTGAGGAAGAGCATGTTATGACGGCCGGCCATCTTCATTATCGGTACATGTCGCATGGGATCACTTTGGGCCTCATATGATGTAAGCTTGATCAAAAGTAACGCGAATCTGGGCGCGGTTCTAACCCTATGTGCTCATATGTGTGTGGGATAGCAAATGATCTCAATACCCTAAATGGAAGCTGCAATCTGAGTGATAGACAAAAGGACTCTACATACACAGAAAAAAATATTCCTGTAAATTTACATTATTTATCATGTACCAAAAAGTATCATGATAAATGATGTATATTTACATTAGGTTCATTGGAAATTTACATTAGATTTATTGGAAATTTACATTAGTTTTGAAAATTTACATTAGTTTTGGAATTTACATTACTTTAGCAATTTACATTAGTTCAAAGCAACTAATTCTGATTGGACAATGGGAATGAGAAGCTCGACTTGGACTGCAGTAGGAAAAGGGTGTGGCCTATGTTCTATTTTAAAATTATTGAAGCGGGCAGCAAAAGGAAATTCTGATTTTAAAAAGTTGCTTCACAGGTAGGGGACGCTTTCTCGTCGACGACCAAGTGGAATAACGCTGGACTGGAATCGAACGGACGACGGGTAGGATGTTCGATGTTACTGCTGCTACCCGCTGCCGACTGAGCCATCTTCGCATTTTATAAACGAGCGGCTAAAGCATCAACTTGTTCAGGTCGAGGCTCAGGCAGTGAGCCAGCGAAGTATGAGAGCGATAGAAAGAGAACCAAATATAACTATTTTTAGTTCGGGTAGTTTTGAAGTCAACGTTTGGCAGAAATACATTGGATATATGATTTACATTAAATAGGAATTTACAGGAAGCCGAACACGGGTAGAAATTCATCAGATTTGAGTTTCCATGCACAGAAAAAAATAATGTAAATTTGGAAGCTTTAATTTTGGAAGGTTGAATATTACCTCTTTTATGATGTAATTTTACCTCAATTTAGACTGAAAAAGTGACATTACACCAGAAAAGTGGTAAAATTACACATTTCCAGAGGTAAAATTACACCTTTTTTCTGACATAAAAGATGTACCCCTTCCCAGATGTAATATTACCATGATTTTTTTTTCTGTGTGCTCAACGTTTCCATTAGATTCATGATTTACATTAGATTTAGATTTACATTAGAGTAATTTCCATGACTTTTTGCGCTTTACATCATATCTCAACATTACATTGAGTGAGTTTACATAAGAAACAGTAATTACGTGCTGTGTAAATTTACATATTTTTTTCTGTGATCTCGCCCAGCAAAATGAAGTCGATAAAGTAGTCAGTTTCGATGAGAAAAAGTGGAAAACGTGGTCTAAAAATAGCGACGCCATCTCCCTATTGAATATGAACAAAAACGAAAATGAATCAGGTGGAATTCGAACTCACGCCTTTGGATTGGTGGTCTGGGACGCTAAGCAGTCGGCCATCAGAAGGTTTACACTCTAGCAGTGAAATTATCCGTAGTGTTGAAACATGTTATCTTCTCATATTAAATACGCGCTGATCCCTGATTTGCCTGAGGGGATTGGAAGTCTAAATATAGATCGAGTTTCCTCCAGATGCTTGCTTCTATGTTTAGGCGGGGCCGAACAATGCCCAGCGACCTCGGAATTGGACCGCAAGGAGCTCTGTCATTCTGAAACGGGTCGTTGGAAGCAGCGCGAGGGCTATCACCACCTAATACCCGGGACTGAGATAAGTTGTATCAGCATTCGGCATATACAAAGTGATACAAACTATACTTTCCCATAATTTCGCTACCGGTTAGCGGGTATTGGATTGGACCACACACACACACACACACACACACACACACACACACACACACACACACACACACACACACACACACACACACACACACACACACACACACACACACACACACACACACACACACACACACATTTTGTCAAAGCAGTGTTGAGATATCGTGGCACCCGTTTTTCGAAACTGCTAACTAAAAATAGCTATATCTCGGCAATGATACATCCAATTTTTTTCAAATTTGTTCTGATAATAGATGAAAATGCATATTTGAATGCCCTGAAAACAGATTTTAAATAAAATTAAGTGTGTGCTCACACCAACTGTTCGGACGCCAACGGAAATAAACCTCCTTGCGAATCAGCCCAATTTATTCGAGGCAGATCAAAGCTGCAATTTTAGATTAATATTTAGTACATGTTGTGTTTGTGTGTGTGTGTGTGTTTTTGTCTTACAATTTGTTTGTTTCCTGTTTTCCGTCCAACCCGATCCGGATTTGTGTTCTACGTTTGTGCTGTAGCTGTAATTTTAGGTTATGTTTAACAGCGTGTTCGGTTTTACATGTTTTGTAAAGATTTAACATGTTTCTGTTGCGTTTTACATGTTTATCTGTTCCAAACTTACTTGTTCGTGAACCTGCGCCCTGTCCTGTCCTGTTCGAGGAAATTCTTAACTCTGTCCGGCCGTATTCCTCCGGCCTGTTGTCGCCCGCGTGTAGTCCTTGTGTCTGTTCGCAATTTCCACCCTTAGTGTTATTTATTTCAACGTTTTGTGTGCTTAAACTTACATGTTTGTGTCCGTCTACCACCCGTTATTCCCGCGAACCACAAACCTTCCACTTTACTCCTAACAATCCTCCAAATTATCCTCCTAATTATCCAAATCGCTCCACGTTCCTTTTTCCCTGACCACTTGTGCTCGTAAATTTAGATTGTGACTTTGTTTTGATTTGTCGCCCTTTTTCTCGTGTGTTTTATCACTGTTTACTCCCTACTTCCTCACGTCTCACTCGCGTGAGATGCCGTCGCGACGTTCGTTCCCACGCAGCAGCATGGTGTCGACCCCGTCGCGGCAGTGAGCGGCCTCAACACCAACTGTTCGCACACTCCTTGCGTGAATGTTTTATTTTGGACCAGTCTAGAGTTCACTTGTAGCTGACTTACAACCAGCAGGCCGAGTGGACAATAGATAGATTTGTGTGTTGTGTGTGTCCCATTTCTGTGTGCCTTACGCACAAGAAGGCAACAACAACAACAGACAGTGCATCTTCGCATTCGGCCCGAACGGGCAGTGGCCACCACTTTTGTTTTAAATAAAAACCATTGTTTTGTAACTTGTGTGGTGTTTTCATTGATGGCGCTAAGCTAGCGCAGCTACCCGGACGAGGTCTTCTGTTCCTGCTCTACGCGGTGCTTCGAACATGGTCCTTCGAGCCGGATGGGCAGAACGTTTCTGTCCGTCCGGCCCCTACAACGCACTATGGTACATTGGGTGGCCAAGTTTCAAAAAAGTGACCTTCTCCAAATATTTTTTGGTATTTTTTTCTCGAAAGTAAACATTCTAACTAAGAAAAATCCAAATTTTCAAAGCTCTAAGTTTGTTCATTACGGAGATACGCAAGCTGAAAGTCAAAAAATGGAGTAAAAAAGTAGCGTTTTTCGTGAAAAAGGCTGATTGTTTAATTTTAACATAGCTCAGCCATTTAAAATGTTTTATTTGGACAAATATACATCTTTGGAAAGGTAATTAGATAAGCTTTGAAACTATTAACAGATAAAATGTGGTTTCCAAACCAAAAACTGAAGTTTTCATCGAATAACTGGAGCATTTTTTTGACAAATCATATTTTTTTTGTGTTTGTTAATCGAGTACTTTTTTTTGCTAACCGATGCTAAACATGAAACTAAGATCACTTGAAAGATTGGATTATAATCTAACATTGCTGAAATTTCCAGCCTGCGATTTTTTGCGTTTTCGGAGATATGCCATTTTGAACATTTACGTTTTATCAAAATTTGCTGCAATCTACATATGCGCCCGTTTATTTCACTTGCTTTGCTACCTGGGTGCAGAATAGTGGTTTGCAAAGCGGCCTCAATTTAGAACTGTCAAAGCGGAACCAATTTACTGTTCGCAAAATAATACTAAGAAGTGGGAAGTATTGTAATCGATCTATAATTTATTTTGAGTTTATAAAGAATTTATTTTTGAGGTATTCAAAGTCAACAAATCTTAAAAAGAGGGTTGAAATCGAGGTTGACATAATTCGTCGCTAATATTTCAATAATAACTTTGAAATGTTAGCGACAGAATATCAATAACTATGAATGGCACCTGAAAAATAATATTGAATTTTTTTACTCCGATATTATCGCTGCGCATCAAAGATACATAATCTCGGAATTCCCATTCGGTTGCTCTTCTGATTTACAATATTTCACCCACTTCTGACGCAATTTTTCGTCACGTGGAAAAACAAAAAAGGCCTCTTATGCCGCCCATCGTTTAGTCTACGAACAAAAAAGACGCGAAGCACTTAATTTTTCAACAAAAACATTAACATCGACAGATCCAAAATGTTTCAAAACAAGTCACTTCAGCAGCAACAAATATGTCACGCTTGAGTTTGAACATAGCCTTCTACTTTGTTTATGTTTACAGCTGTGGTGCAGTTGTAGTAGTTAGGAGCAGTAGGGAGAATTCGAAAATCACGTTACGCATTCTGTCTTTTCAGCACCCAGTTTGCTACCATGGCTTTCTACCTAAGGTACTCGCGATTGAGTGTGTAGCAGTGCGGTTGTCAAAATCGTTATCTCTGACTCTTTCATTCCACTGACACTGACATTGTTTATGTTTTCCTGGCATGGTCCATTGTTCGTTTGTTATTGTTTTGGTTTTAGTGGCACAGAGTCATGCACTCACACTAATGCAAAGCAAGATCGCGAGTACCTATGATATACAGCCTTGGTTTGCTACCTACTTCGTGGGCATCGGTGCTTCAAAAATCAAAACCTGCACTCAAAAAAATCCAAACGTAGATACTACGTGAAAAATCACGTAAACTCAATTTTCCCCTCCATAGCCCCGTTTTACGTAACACACGTAAAAACAACGTGAAAGTGTACCGGCAAAAAAATGATTTCACGTTTATGTTGCGTGAAAAACCTTATAGTATTTTTCCACTAGGTTTTTTCATGTAGCTTCTATGTGTTTTGGAATGTAGCATCGACGAAACTTCTTTTACTCGAATGCGCGAAATTTCTACGTGATTATTTTAGTATGAAAATTGATGGCGAACGTTGAAGATGCAGCGAGACTTGTGCTCGTCAAATTTTAACAGAAAGTAGGTTAAATTAAGTTTAATAGTTATTTATTTTTAAGTAACGATTATTTTTTGCAGAAGTCAACTTCGGAACATAGCATCTTCTTATCCGACGGCTACCGGAATTCTGGCCGGTGCTGACATAGGCGGTGAACTAAAGATCTCCTTGAAGGCAATTAGATAACCTGGCAGTCTCCCTGACACCGATTTCATGCATCGGAATGGCAATCTCGGTCCGTGCCACTGTGGTTCTTGGCGCCATCGGAAATTAAAAAGCCATTCAAGTTGGTCATTCCTGAGTGTGTCTCGAATGAGTGCAATTACGGGTTACATCACTTTTGTTGGTGTCCGCTTTATTTTATCGTGGTGCCTTGAAATATACCTATCGGTGGCGATCTTCGGCAAGGAGACCAGGATCAAGCACATCGGGATTAGCGATTACCTGGCGGAAGAACAGGTCCCGCGACCTTGGGTAGACTAGCCGTACGTGTTTCATCTGAATATTTCCGGCAAGAGGCACCAAATTATGTTCTAGTATATACTGCAGGACTGCAGGTGTTCTGAAGATGCTAATTAATGATAAAATACATTAGTTTTCTGCAAATACAATTCTTTATTATTCTTTTTTGAAAAAAAAAATGCGACCAAAACAAGAACCTTCAACTAAAAAGTTCATATAAATTTTATTAAAACAAATAAGTAAAACTCATCGGTTGATTCATTTAGCTTTTACGTGTGAAACACGTAGAATCGACGTGAAATAATCTGGTCAATCAAATCCCGTTTCTACTAGGGCCACCTAGTAGAAGCACAGACAACAGACGTAGCGGCTAGAACAAAATAATTTGAAAATCGTGTGTAAAAACATGGCTGCCGCATCCTGCTAATCTACTAGCGCCATCTGTTAGCCTATTACCACTCTCTAAAGCAGCCATGATGGTTTTCTGAGAAGGTGTGTTTGAAAATGCATCACCCAGAAATGTTTAAAAAATATATTATTTCAATTTTTCGAAATAAAAATTAAAAAGGTAAAGATTATGTTTTTATGCTATAGTAAATCTACTTTAATTATTAATTAACACGATTCACGAGCACATGGAAGTTTTTTTTTCATTTAATTATCGATATTAAAAAAATAGTCTAGTCTGATGCTTTTTTAAACACAGCAACCAAGGCCGCGCTTGAGGCTGTCAAATTCTTGCTGGTTGTGTTTATAAACAAAACCAACAGAGGTGAGCGAAAAGGAGGGAAGACCCGGTGGAAATCGGGAGGATGGGCAAGCGTTTTTTGGAGGATAAAAGATCCGTAACCAGAAACGAAACAATCCGGAACTGTCGAAGAAGGAAAAACAGCAAGGTATGACACGATATAGTCTGGATGTCATCCGCGCCGTCAGCAAGAGCTATGATCACGGCCAACCCCGTAAACGTTTTGGCCCCAAACGACCGCATTCCGAAGATTATCTCCGGAACCGACAAACCAACTACCACGATCATTTCAACGCTCACCTTCAAGACATCAACCTCTTCAACGCCCTCGAAACCCACCCCACCTTCAAGTGCCGCCACTTCCGGCGAACCCTCGTCGCCATACCAAAGGCCTGAATCTTGAATGTTCTCCCCGGCATGTCAGATTCCCCCACCGGATTTCTAGTGCAAGCGATCCTCTAACACCAGAACCAGAACAAACGATTACAAACGTTGAAACCCAACAAAATGTAAAATGAAAGTAGGCGGAAAGTGATATTTTGACAGCGGGCAATGTGTCAGGGCAAAGCGACTGCAGCGCCACAAACGGATTGCCACAACTAAAAAATCTGTAGCGATGATTTACACAAGGGAAGAATCGAGCCCAAACGTCTGTTGTCTGTGGTAGAAGTTACGTGAAAACTGTAGTGGAAAAAAAGCACATAGCTTTTCACGTAACTTCAACGTGAATATTTTTTTGAGTGTGGTTTCAAGAAGTTCGAAATGACTTTATTGGAATTTTCTGTTGCCTACATTTAAAATTGAGTACCTTAGTCAAAATAAGGTATTCGTACCGAAGTTTCTCAAGCGAAACTGGAGAATCTCAGTTTGATACCGGAAAAAGTATTCAGCAAAATGTTGACTTAGCATGATGAGTTTTCTTCGATCAATCCATGAAAGTGATCCACATTTAAGTTTTATGTTGGTTAGTACAAAACATCATAAAAATTACCTTTAACCTATCCTGAAGCTGTCATAAACTCTATAATCAAATAAATTTTAAGAATGTAATATCCCGACTTCATTCTCACAAGTCTCTTGTAACAAATCATTTCCAGACCTCACACATTTCTCGTCGTAGGTCATTAAGCTAAAAATTTCCATCAGCTAGCAAACAACTTCAAGAGTCCACTTGAGGTCCTAGACCCTTGTACTCGATTTTGTTAACTTGCAGCGAAGCAGAAAACAATGTCTCAAATTTCATACGAATTGAGACATAGCATTTCGCTTCAAGTGTTTACCAAATGTGTCAACTCAAGTATACCCGAGTCGACCGTTCTTAACTGCTTGCGTTCAAAGTTGAATGGCCATAAATTATCGATTGCGCCATCCACGCTGAACCAGCAAATCCTTCAATAACAACCATGACCATTCTCATCATGTAAAACCATGGCTCTGTCCTTTTTTTCCAATTATATATTTTATGCCAAGCCAGCTTATCCAGCTGAGCGAAGTAAGTGTGAAATCACCACAAATGAACTTAAGTGATTTCTCTATCTCTCTCTCTCTCTCTCGTTTCAACCCACAATGCATACGATTGGTTGAACGATACATAATGCCATTCCATTCTTGGTACCTCCCATTAAATAAACAGCCAAAATAATCATTGTAAACTTTCTTGTAAGAAAAATCAAACAGAATAAAGTAGTTTCAATTTGGAGTCAGACCGAACATGTCTTAATATAACTTGCGATGACAATTCCGCTGAATTATGATGCAGAGTGATTACAAGAATATGGTTTGTAGTATATCGTTTTACTTCATAATTAATATTTTGAATAAAATTAATTTTTCTGTTATTTGATTTAACAATTAAAATTTTCGCAATTTATGCCCGTAAGGGTGGGGGGGGGAGGTCTCAAGTTATATGGCATGGACTCACAAAAAGAAACACACAGCAGTAAATAATAAATATTTGACTTAAAATGAATTTATTACGCTTAACAAAATTTTGTTGGAGGGGAGGAGGAGAGGGGGGGGGGGGGGTGAAAGAAAGAGGAGGGAGGGGTGATGTATTAGCTTATCCATAATTTAATAATATAAACTTGCAATACAATGTATACGCAATTCTGTTGTACTAATGTAATGTATGAAAAGACTATTTATTATAAACAATCAACTATTGAAAAACATGAAAAGACATAAAAATCAACGTATATCATTTCAATACCATAAAATTACCCAAGTTTGTATGAAAAAACATTTAAAAAGCAAAAAAATAATTTGGCCGCCTGTTTGTATGGAGATGGCCCATAGTGCAACGTCGACTTCGCTCCAGGAAAGGTAGCAGCCATGGCGGACGCGCCATCGCAGTCAGGAGTTCGAGCCGGTGTACGCCACGGTAAACTCCACGATCTGCATCCACAAGCCACAACCTACGCCGTCGTTACGGCCTCCCGTGCTCGACCAGCAACACCACGGAGTCCAACGATTGGCCAACAACCCGCAGCCACGGTGTACAACGACACCTGCTGCCAGTCCGCTCAACACCACCGTCATCATCGTCAATCACCAGGTCGTACGGCTCATCGTCAAAGAACCTGCGAACTCGAAGATTGCACGGAGAAAAAAGCGTTCCGAAAATCGTGAACAAATGTGCACGTTTTTGCGTAAAATATTTGTTCATGTAATCGTGAACTCGTGCACGATTGTATGAACAAAAAACTACGTTTTCATGAACAGAAGTGATAAAAATCATGAACTAAAGTTCACGATTGTAAAGAAGCGTTACGTTACGTTTTAAAACATAATAATTGAAGAAATACCGAATCGAAGAAGCCTGGAATATTTGAAGATTGAAGACAATCGAAGTTACCTTTTAACAATTTGAGAAACGAAATACATTCTGGACTGAACATTCAAACTGAACAGTCTCATTTTAACTACACTCTGCTAAATTTCATGGTGTTAAGTGTGAATATAATGACCGTAAATGGGTTGATTTAATTCTTTTTGGTCTTTATAAATGAAGGCAATCCCTAAGCCGCCGTCACAGTAAGTAACGGCTTCTTACCAAAAGTATTAGTTAAAAACTGCGTTTTGCCCACTATGGCTGTTCGATTTTGTCCCGCCCGTGTGGATCAATCGGATCGCGCACTGGACTCACAATCCAGAGGTCGCCGGTTCGAATCCCGCGGCGGGCGCTCTAAAATTCTTTGTGTAAATATTAGTTATCGGCACCGTCGCTCCGTGCCATACTTTCATACACTTAGGAGCCCAGGGCGGCGAAGTCCTTGCAGATAAAAAGGAAGACACTAGTGGTTGGTACTAGCAATGGTGGCCGACAGCTATAAAGTCAACTTCGTTTTTTTTCGGCTTTTCGATATGCTTAAAACTTTTAACACACAATCCAGAAAACTTTTAACCTTCCTACGGTATTGGGGTCCTTTTCGGCCTTTTTGAAAATTTAATTTGCCATAACTTTTGCTATATACATGCTAAAGCCTTGAAATTTTCTGACATTAAATTTATAGTATAAATACACATTTCACAAAACAAACAAACCTTGGACGACCCTTAGGGGAGCGTCCATAAAAAAAGTTACTTTAAAGGTATTGGGGTCCTTTTCGACCCCAAACTTTAAAAATCATCAAAATCCAGTTTTTGACCGATTCCGGTTCTTTTGGTCACAAACGAAAGCTTAGAACGTCCCCTTTCCGAAACCGACCTGGAAAACCGGATTTGGTCACTGTGGCCACCGGGAATCGGCTACAACCGAAAAAGGACCTTTTGAGACACCAACTTTGACGACCTGTATCTCCGGCAAATTTCAACCAATCAGGATGCTCCGGGTTGCATTCGACAGGTATTTACCTGTACTTTGACCACAAATATTAATATCAGGGCCAGGTGACCTACCGGTTCCGGAAATCCGGAACATCCGAAAAGTTCATGTTTTACTGTTTTTCACATATATGTGATACCAATACTCTCATGGTAGTTGAAATTGATCCATAAAACTTACTTAAAACACAATACACGATTGCCAGAACCACTCTGGAGTGTTAGTGGCCACTTCCGGGTAACCTGGAACCGGTTCCCGGGTACCCGATGAACGGCCAACTTGACTTTTTTGGTGAAAACCTATCATGTTGCACATCAAACTCCATGAAATTGAAAGATATGTCCATATTTGGTAATGCCGTTGTTCGCTGAGCCATCCTGGCCAATCTGGAACCGGTTACCGGTGGCCCCTTGGGGACACTTCCGGAATATGAGAGAAACCCTATCATCCGACATATCAAACTTCATGGAATTGAAAGAAATGTCAATTTACGGTCATGCCGTTGTTCGCTGACCCATTCTGGCCAATCTGGAGCCGGTTACCGGTGGCCCCTTGGGGACACTTCCGGAATATGAGAGAAACCCTATCATCCGACATATCAAACTTCATGAAATTGAAAGATATATCAATCTACGGTCATGCTGTTGTTCGCTGACCCATTCTGGCCAATCTGGAACCGGTTACCGGTGGCCCCTTGGGGACACTTCCGGAATATGAGAGAAACCCTATCATCCGACATATCAAACTTCATAAAATTGAAAGATATGTCAATTTACGGTCATGCTGTTGTTCGCTGACCCATTCTGGCCAATCTGGAACCGGTTACCGGTGGCCCCTTGGGGACACTTCCGGAATATGAGAGAAACCCTATCATCCGACATATCAAACTTCATAAAATTGAAAGATATGTCAATTTACGGTCATGCTGTTGTTCGCTGACCCATTCTGGCCAATCTGGAACCGGTTACCGGTGGCCCCTTAGGGACACTCTCGGAATATGAGAGAAACCCTATCATCCGACATATCAAACTTCATGAAATTGAAAGATATATCAATCTACGGTCATGCTGTTGTTCGCTGACCCATTCTGGCCAAACTGGAACCGGTTACCAGTGGCCCCTTAGTGACACTCTCGGAATATGAGAGAAACCCTATCATCCGACATATCAAACTTCATGAAATTGAAAGATATATCAATCTACGGTCATGCTGTTGTTCGCTGACCCATTCTGGCCAATCTGGAACCGGTTACCGGTGGCCCCTTGGGGACACTTCCGGAATATGAGAGAAACCCTATCATCCGACATATCAAACTTCATAAAATTGAAAGATATGTCAATTTACGGTCATGCTGTTGTTCGCTGACCCATTCTGGCCAATCTGGAACCGGTTACCGGTGGCCCCTTGGGGACACTTCCGGAATATGAGAGAAACCCTATCATCCGACATATCAAACTTCATAAAATTGAAAGATATGTCAATTTACGGTCATGCTGTTGTTCGCTGACCCATTCTGGCCAATCTGGAACCGGTTACCGGTGGCCCCTTAGGGACACTCTCGGAATATGAGAGAAACCCTATCATCCGACATATCAAACTTCATGAAATTGAAAGATATATCAATCTACGGTCATGCTGTTGTTCGCTGGCCCATTCTGGCCAAACTGGAACCGGTTACCAGTGGCCCCTTAGTGACACTCTCGGAATATGAGAGAAACCCTATCATCCGACATATCAAACTTTATGAAATTGAAAGATATGTCAATCTACGGCCATGCCATTGTTCGCTGATCCATTTTGGAAATGGTTCCCGGTGGCCCCTTGGGGTCAATCCTGGAATATGAGAGAAACCCTATCATCCGACATATCAAACTTTATGAAATTGATAGATATGTCAAGTTACGGTCATGCCATTCTTTGCTTATGCATTCTGGCAATTCTGGAACAGGTTTCCGGTGGCCCCTTGGGGACACTCCCGGAATATGAGAGAAACCCTATTATCCGACGAATCAAACTTCATGAAATTCATGGATATGTCAACCTAAGGACCTCGGGGCCTCGTGGCGCGGTGGTTAGCGGCTTCGGCTGCCGATCCCTAAGTTGCTATGAGGCGCGGGTTCGATTCCCGCCTTATCCTCCTGGCCTTCTATCGGATGGGGAAGTAAAACGTCGGTCCATTTGCGTAAAAGAGGTTTTGGGTGACTCACCACACATAACCTTCGGACGCCTAGAAATGAGCAGAAACTTGCAACAGAGCCCACAAAAGACCCGGGGGTCGTTAAAGTGGATTGCTTTGCTTTTTTTCAACCAAAGGTCAGCGAATAATTGCATGACCGTAGATTGACGTAGTTTTCAATTTCATGAAGTTTGATATGTCTGATGGTAGGGTAACTTTCATATTCCAGAAGTGTCCCCAAGGGGCCACTGGTAACCGGTTCCAAATTGGCCAGGATGTGTCAGCAAACCACAGCATGGCCGTAGATTGACATATCTTTCAATTTCATGATTTTTGATAGGTTTTTTCTCATATTCCGGAAGTGTCCATAAGGGCCACCGGTAACCGGTTCCAAATTGGCCAGGATAAGTCAGCAAACAACAGCATGAGCGTAGATTGACATATCTTTCAATTTCATGAAGTTTGATATGTCGGATGATAGGGTTTCTCTCATATTCCGGAAGTGTCCCCAAGGGGCCACCGGTAACCGGCTCCAGATTGGCCAGAATGGGTCAGCGAACAACGGCATGACCGTAAATTGACATATCTTTCAATTTCATGAAGTTTGATATGTCGGATGATAGGGTTTCTCTCATTTTCCGGAAATGTCCCCAATGGGCCACCGGTAACCGGCTCCAGATTGGCCAGAATAGGTCAGCGAACAACGGCATGACCGTAAATTGACATATCTTTCAATTTCATGAAGTTTGATATGTCGTATGATAGGGTTTCTCTCATTTTCCGGAAATGTCCCCAAGGGGCCACCGGTAACCGGCTCCAGATTGGCCAGAATGGGTCAGCGAACAACGGCATGACCGTAAATTGACATATCTTTCAATTTCATGAAGTTTGATATGTCGGATGATAGGGTTTCTCTCATATTCCGGAAGTGTCCCCAAGGGGCCACAGGTAACCGGCTCCAGATTGGCCAGAATGGGTCAGCGAACAACGGCATGACCGTAAATTGACACATCTTTCAATTTTATGAAGTTTGATATGTCGGATGATAGGGTTTCTCTCATATTCCGGAAGTGTCCCCAAGGGGCCACCGGTAACCGGTTCCAGATTGGCCAGGATGGCTCAGCGAACAACGGCATTACCAAATATGGACATATCTTTCAATTTCATGGAGTTTGATGTGCAACATGATAGGTTTTTACCAAAAAAGTCAAGTTGGCCGTTCATCGGGTACCCGGGAACCGGTTCCAGGTTACCCGGAAGTGGCCACTAACACTCCAGAGTGGTTCTGGCAATCGTGTATTGTATTTTAAGTAAGTTTTATGGATCAACTTCAACTATCATGAGAGTATTGGTATCACATATATGTGAAAAACAGGAACACATGAACTTTTCGGATGTTCCGGATTTCCGGAACCGGTAGGTCACCTGGCCCTGATATTAATATTTGTGGTCAAAGTACAGGTAAATACCTGTCGAATGCAACCCGAAGCATCCTGATTGGTTGAAATTTGCCGGAGATACACTGCCGTTCTACGCATAATTGTCCCATGTTCAAAAAAGTGGAACTGAGAAAAACGCGATTGAAATTTTTCGATCGATTTCTGTGTTTCTACGCATAATTGTCCCGTGGGTTCCTATTCGCCCTATGTGTCCCTAATCGCCCTAGTTAGCAATTGATCACCCTTATTTGTGATTATCTTGCTATACAACTGGTAAACAAGACATAATGCTTAGTAAAACTAAGAATTCCGTGTTAGAAAATACTTGGTGGGACAATTATGCGTAGAAGTTTATCGATGGGACAAACAGACTTGGTGTTGTTTTTAATGAGTTTGCGAACAAAGTACCAGATTTTATGTGTTTTTCTTAAAGTACACATCAAACTAAACTTAAAAATGTCATAAAGTCAAATTCTTCCAAAACTGACATGGGACAATTATGCGTAGAACGGCAGTACAGGTCGTCAAAGTTGGTGTCTCAAAAAGGTCCTTTTTAGGTTGTAGCCGATTCCCGGTGGCCACAGTGACCAAATCCGGTTTTCCAGGTCGGTTTCGGAAAGGGGACGTTCTAAGCTTTCGTTTGTGACCAAAAGAACCGGAATCGGTCAAAAACTGGATTTTTGACGATTTTTTAAAGTTTGGGGTCGAAAAGGACCCCAATACCTTATGTGTGATTTTTTTTTAATACCAAGGGAAGGTTAAATAACATTTTCTACTAGCTCCAAATCCTTTTTCACATTTAAAAAAAAAACGAAAAAACGAAGTTGACTTTATAGCTGTCTGCCACCATTGCTAGTACCAACCACTAGTGTCTTCCTTTTTATCTACAAGGACTTCGCCGCCCTGGGCTCCTAAGTGTATGATAGTATGGCACATTTAAAAAGTGTTCTTTAAATCGTGAACACATTCCCACGTTGTTCCCTGAAATCGTGAACAGTGTTCATGATTTCGATAACAAGCTAAGCGTTATGCTGCTGAAGTTACGATTTTTCGTGAACACCTGTTCACGATTTGCATATTGTTCATGGAAATTGTTCATGGTACGTTTTCGTACCGTGGAATATCACCTTGTTCCAGATTTCGTGGCACATTGTTCACGATTTTCGGAACGCTTTTTTCTCCGTGTGTGGACGTTCATCACATCGATCGGTAAGCAGGACCCAGGACGAGCCAGCAAGCAGCCGAAGCAACCAGCCCAAGTCAACTTCATCACTTAAGGCTAGTATGCTGATCGGAAGGAAAGGGGTCAAGAAACAGCTTTACGAACAGCAGAACAAAGGAGAGAGAGCGATTTCTTGGGGCTTTTCTTCACCCTCTCTGACTTGCTTGCGCTGCCGCTGCTGCCCATTTGATTTTTTTCTTGACCGGTTCCTTCCGAAGTGCGTATACCGCTTTAGGCATAAGCAGCAGTTGGATAGACTGGTCCAACTGTAACACGCGCCGCGCCGGTACCAACATGCATCGCAGCGGCGATCGAGCCCACGGTTTCCACAAGGATTCATCTGGTCAAATCATCGCACCAAGTTTCCACAAGGATCAACCCGGGACACGTCGTTCAACAAGTTCGGCCAGCGCGGCCGGGTCCAAGGTTACCCACAGCGGATCAACTTCACCACGAGCTGAGTTTCCGACCAAGGATCAACTCCAGCCAGTCACGAACCACTGCGCGTTCTGACACGAGGTTTCCCACAAGTGCGGATCAACCTAACGAGGACCACATCTACAACACTTCGAAGAAGCTGGCGCCTCAACCACCAAAGGATTCCTGAAATTACCATTTCAGCGGGGCAGTATGTTCGCGCACTCCTTGCGTGAATGTTTTATTTTGGACCAGTCTAGAGTTCACTCGTACACTGAGCAAAACTTACACAGCTCAACGAAGTGTTCTACTCATGATCTGGCCCTGCTGTACAGAGCACTCAAATATCAATCGCAAAACACTTGAAATTTCGGTGATTGGCCATGAAATAATGTCAATAGCCAAACACTTGAATTTTAAATGGTGTTGAAAAATAAAAGTACGTACAAGCGAATTACAGGTTCTCGCTTGCTAGTCGTGCACGCTACCACTGCGCCGGCCGGCCAGTTGAAGACAGGATAGTTTTTGTGCTATTGGTTCTTGCCTCGCTTCTAGCCTTCGATGTCGAGTCGCGCAAAAATCAATCAGTGAAACACATTAAATTCATGTGGATAATCACGTTGACTTTGAATAGTGCCTGTTTTGGGTAGATCTTAAGATCATTTTCAAGTGTTTTGCTCATCACTTTGAATAGTTCAAGACGGTGGGACAAATTCATGAGCAAAACAATTGAAAAGCTTGAGCCACCCGAACGAAAATAACATGTTAAAAAATACCAAAAAGTCAACCGCCCAAACACTTGCATTTGATAGTGGTTTGGATTGATGTTGAAACACAAACCAATTAGATCTACGATGTGACTTTATTCAATCATTCAAGTGTTTGGGCACTTGAATAAAAAGTGTGGCATATTTTCAGTGTAGCTGACTTACAACCAGCAGGTCGAGTGGACAATAGATAGATTTGTGTGTTGTGTGTGTCCCATTTCTGTGTGCCTTACGCACAAGAAGGCAACAACAACAACAGACAGTGCATCTTCGCATTCGGCCCGAACGGGCAGTGGCCACCACTTTTGTTTTGAATAAAAACCGTTGTTTTGTAACTTGTGTGGTGTTTTCATTGATGGCGCTAAGCTAGCGCAGCTACCCGGACGAGGTCTTCTGTTCCTGCTCTACGCGGTGCTTCGAACACCAACCTCTGACTTTTTTGTCGATTTACATGTATGTAATCCCTTAATTTTTCAGTTATTGTGGATTTAGCTCGTAGCTGGATTTTCTGGCATCTTCTCACGGTCATTGGAAACGGTCGTGGATAGACCTAGGGGTTCCCAGTTGGAGTGAAAAAATTCAATTTATAGAAAAATTATGGATTAACATTTTGCTTTTTTATCACTTCTCCGACATCAGGAATAATTGTTTGAACATGCTCGCAATTTTTTTATTCGGTCGGAAAAATATTATTTTTCTTGAAAAAACTTTCATTTTTAATCACATGATCACCCCTAATTCTGGCTCGATGCCGCCATCATGCGACCGCGTGCTCCGTTTGTTTGTCAACAAAGCTGCAGCTGGATGGTGAGACGAAGTGAGGGGGGAAGAGATTTTGACATTTTTATGCCCGCATCTGGCCCGCCGCCTATTTCGTCGGTCACTGAGCCGCCGGTCGTTTCCAGTGACCGAATCCAGCTAGGTACTGATCGTACAATAAAATCCAATCTTTCGCTCTGTCTTATGTTTTTGTTTTATCACATCTGTCATCAATGACAAATGTCAAAATTTCGTTGTCTTTTATGAAAATTGAGTAACTCTCGTTACTCAATCTTACTCAAAAATTTTCAATGTGACTCACTGTCCTACCCCTTGGGTATCTGTAAATTCGGGAAAACGACAGTTCGGTAAAATGTCCATTCAGGTAAATGACATTCGGAGATATGAAATTTCCATAAAAATGATTTTAGGGGATATGGAATTTTCGGGAAATTGATTTTGGGGGACTTTCGGGGAAATGATTTTCGGGGTGTTTTCGGGAATATGGAATGCGGGAAAGTGGGATTCGGGTATAAAGGATAAAACCACTGTACATGGATTTCTTTGAATTCAAAGATTTCGGATTGCTTTAGTAAGAATTAAAAACATATTTTACAGTTAGAGCGGTTGTAAAAGAGTAATTTATTCTACATACTAATACAAGGTCAAATGAGAAGGGCAATGATCGCCAACCCAAACAAAGGATTCATCCATGTCAAGGAAAGTCATGACCATCAGTTAATAGTCATCTGTTGCTGTTTTTTCTACATCATAAAACAAAGATTAACTTTAATACATTTTATCGTACTAAGTAAATATCAACAATGGAAATTAAATAAAGGAAAACTTTAACCTCATATTAAGAAGTCCTCATATTTGTTTACAATGTAACCACAACATTTCAGGTTATTTTTTATCATTTTTATTTTGAAATTACCTCAGAGTAAGCATGTTGATAAGTGATAATTTTTAGAATAACTATTACATATCTTATGATGTCACATGTAGTGTGTTTGCCTAACTGGTTTTGAGCAATTCTCTACGTTTTTGCAAATCGACATTGTATTTTTTACATTTCGATGATTTTTTTTCATACGTTTCTTGTGCCCATAGAGCTATCTAAGCCCGCTCTCACGCACACTAGCACGCCATTTGTTTTGCTGGCTGGTACAAAATTTAACCTCAATCTTTTTCGTGTACGTACACGCAATACATGCGCACGTAGATAACTCTATTAAGAACATTTGGCGTCATTAGTGTATGTATAGGGACGTGGCGTTACATCGTGCTGCCATCTGGTTTTTTAAGTGCAAGAGTGGAAAAGTGCTGAGTCATCGTCTAAAAATAGACGGCGTCCTATCTCGCCCAGCAAAATGAAGTCGATAAAGTAATCGGTTTCAATGAGAAAAAGTGGAAAACGTGGTCTAAAAATAGCGACGCCATCCCCCTAATAGTGTCACGTGGAAACCGAAAAGGCCTCTTTTGGCCGCCCATCGTTTAGTCTATGAACAAAACACGCGCGAAGCACTTAATTTCTGAGCGAAAAGTCTAACATCAACAGATCCAACCCACTGAGAATTTTGGCTCGAGCCTCGACTCGATTCAGGCTCGATCTCGAGCCAGATCGACTCGAGGCTCGAGCCAAAATTCTCAGTGGGAAGTCAGTGGACAAAAAATGCCAACTTTTGATCAGTAGTAGGGGAAATATAACCATTTTAATCACTCTAAGCCGTTCGACCAATTCTCATCACTTTCGCCGTTTTCCGCATTTTCCGCAACATTTTCAGCTATATAAACTATGGAGAGTTGCTTGCTCACTTTTATTTGAGCTATTAATTACTTTGGAACAGTCAAACACACTTTGTGAAAGCTGGAATACATAATCAAAGTGCTGATAGGCCGATAATAGAAATAGGCTGAAAAAGGGTATAGTTCCCCTACATGACGGACGTTTTTTACTGCACAAGAATTGAAGAATCAGTAGGGTAGGGTAGTCATCAATGAGACGCTTTTGGTTTTTAACTTTCAACGATTTGTGTATTTTTTTTATCAACATGTTCCAATGAGTTTTTTTGTTTTTTTTTTTCTTTCTTTTAATGTGTTCGAACATTGCCCAAAATATGAGATCTATCTGATGTCTACAGCCAGAGTTATTCATTGTAGACGCACTTGGCAGGAACAATGCTACAGCTGGGGAACAATGAGACACTCTACGAAAATCAAATGTTTTCAAGGAAAACATCATGTTTTTGTGTTGTATTATTGCAGGTGACTTGTCGTGGACATTTAGAAATAAATTTTCAAACTTGAAACTTTGATTAACAAAAGTTATGCTTAAAAGTATTAAAATATTGTAAAATCCATATATTTATACCAAATAACTTTATATTATTGATTAAATGAAGTTAAAACCCAATAAATATGCCAAAAGTCACTTCCATTTCATGTTTTGAAAGATTTCCATATATTTGAAAAGTTCATCGAAGAAAAATCAAAGTGTCTCATTGTTACCCATGGGCTGAAAGGAGTGGGGATCAATGAGACCGCCCTGGATTGTGGGTATATTCTGAATTTTGGTCAAACCTAATGAAAGGTCATTGTAGCCCAACTAATTCCCTATTGAACGTCGAAAGAAATCTGAAGAAATATTAGTTTTAGTGTTAATGGCAGCCTATGAGCAAAACTGTAATTTTCAGGCATAATTTACTTTTACACCTCAAAATCAAACATTTATGAATAACTTTGCAAGGGAGCGTCCATAACCAATGTCACTATAATGACAGACGTGTATCCAGTAGACACACCTTTCCCCAAAATATGAGCCTGATTGGTTGAAACTACGACTTGTGAGAACCATTTTACCATTGTTCCCAATCATTGTCTCATTGATGACTACTGTACCCTACTCACATGTAAAACTTATTCCAGAAACACAAAAATACCATGCTTTTTTTACCGTTCATCGTGATATTGGCTCAAATGCTTTTTTTTTACAAATCGAATGAAAAATTAAAAGTTTTATTGAAATACAAAAAATGAAATTTGATCATTTTCCAAAAAACGTAGAGAAATGCTCTTTTATGTTCTTGAATGGAATCGTATTTTCGAGAACAGTTCGTTTGCCTCTTCCTATATTTCTCAATATTATTATACCATTTTGTATGGTTTGTTTCTCGATTGATTACAATTTTGGACAAAATCAACATAAGGGAAAAGTTAATCCATCGATAGTAAACGGAAATCCTAAGTTGGTGCCAATTGGAGCATTTTTGTAATGTTGGTGCTGTACCAGTTTTTTGGCTCACTTGTCGCTAACAATTGCTGTGTCTTACGCAAAGCTTATGTACATAGCGTAATTTGAAAAGTTTGCGTCGATATGTAACTTTGTAACAATTTAAAAAAAAACAGTGTTCGGTCATATCGGCACCAAACTTCGCAATTATCGATAGATGAACGCTCTCTATGTTTTGGTCTTAATCCATGCAGGTTAAGTCAAAAGTGTAACCAGTTGTAGTTAGTTAACCCTTATAAGAATACACAGATTTGTCGGTACCTGATATAATGCAGTAAATAAGCAATAATCAAACTTGAACTTTAACAAACTGTTTTGAGATTTTTTAGACCTTAACTCCTTGGTTTCTTTTTCCAAGCTCACAGTGACATGGGTCAAAACATTGCTTCAACGTGTTTTTAACAAAGCTTAAAACATAATACATGGCATCAAATCAGGAACCAGCAACTCAGCATAAAATACTGTACATTTACTTAGGATATCTACACTAGACATCAGCATCATTGGTATCCAAGGTCAAACATCACATTACTTGTTGAATTCAGTACCATGTTACGTGCCCCATTTTAGATGTATTTATCCTACGCGACAGAAGTTCACTTCACGCAACTGTCGGAGATTTATCTATTACTAGGTTGTCCTAAATAACTCCTGTTAGTAAAAGTTCCTTGCCTACAACTTCTTTCAAACGGTTAGATAAACATTTTCTTTTCATAATATTTATTTCGTAGTCTTTGTAGCATTGATGCCAATATTGAATTTATGTTTAGAAAACAGACTCAGCGGAACGAGACAGTTGAACTGGATGTGAGGGTGACCTAGCAAGGCGCTTTTTTGGGTAGTTTTTCGAGCAAGGACAAAAGTTTTTTGAAAATCTGGTCTATCGTCTGCTTGGTACGTCCAACAGATCATAAGAATGTCCTTGACATCCCGTGATGCTTGCAAGTTGGCCAGTGTTTGCTTCATGCCACGCCCAACTTGCCAAATGACGGACTCTGGCGACTGAGATTTAAACGGAAACTCTCCGCAAAGCAGCTCGTACCAAACAGTACCGAACGCAAAAATATCAGACGCTTTCGAAAAAGGCAAATCCCCTTCAATTGGGCGATACGAGGTAAGTTTTCTAATCAACTCTGGCGCTAAGTAGCAAAGCCAGCCGCTTGGTATTCCTAAACCTAGATCACAATACAATAGTTTGGTGGCGCTAAATAGGCCAAAATCAGTTATTATCACTTTGCCGTTTTCAAGAAAGATATTCTTTGTTCTTAGGTCTTTGTGAACGATACCTCGAGCGTGCAAATAACCCATTCCCTGTGAAATCTGCTGAGCGACTATTGTGGTGCGATTCAGGTTGAACTTATCCTTTCGTATGTGAATATGCGTGTAGAGTGTGTTGCCTTTGCATAGCGATGTTACTATGGCTAATCTGGGAGGTTTCATGCACGCACCCATAAATAGCACGACATTCTCGTGGCGGGTTTTTTTGAATGTGGCCACCTCCAATTTGAACGCCTCCAACGTGCTGTCGTCCGCTACGTAGTCCTCTTTTAGTACTTTTACTGCCACATCACCGTGCCAGAGAGCCCGGTGGACCGTTCCGAAACGACCGTTGCCAATCTTTTCAAGCAGTTTGAGATCGTCATATGGAATGTCCCATTCCTTGAGGGAAAGGCTGTTTTGGCGAGGCCAATTGTCACTCTCGCGCTCCTCGGTAGAGTCCAATCTTATTGGCGTACGCTCCGAAGATGAGTCTGTACTTGCAGCACTTGTAGAGCCTGTTTTGTCGCTGTCGTTGCTCTGGTGTGATTCCGGCAGCTTGGAGAGATGCAGTTTCGGTATTCGATTCGGATGGTGTCCAGTCAACTCTGTTCCGGCTGCAACCGATTTGCTGTTGTTGTTGATGGGGTGGGTTTCGATCGTTATACCATCGCGTTCGGAAATTTGATTTAAATGATTTCCGCCGGATATTTCAGGGAAGTTGAATTGAGAATGTTTTGAAGTGGCTGGTGTTTGTGGTGGTAGTGACAGCAAAGCCGGACTCGAAGGGGACGAGCTGTTACAACTAGAACCCGCAGAGCTACTGTCCGGTCCACCATGTATGCCGTGCATCGGTACACGGTTACGGTCTCTCGCATAAACTCCCCTCGGAAGATTAGGTGACACGTTCGGCATCAACGTGTCTGAACGAAGAGTTTTCTTGAACTCCTCAACAAACTCCGGTGGCAGCCCGCACGAAGGTGGAACATTCGATTTGCAGTCCTTATGGCAACGATATTTACACTCTGTACACTTAAAGCCGAAGAACATTTGCTTGTTACACAGATCGCACGTGCTTGTTGTTACCTTGAATTTTTTGGTGAATCGATGTTGAATCATGTGGCCCATCCCACGCGTAATGATTGGTGTGCATGGTGACTTGGGAGGCATGGAAGTGTTTTGGAATGAAGCGAATGAGTTGTCTGAAGATTCCATCGAATGCTGCTGATCCGGCGTTGGCTCCGTGTGGAGTCGTGTACGAACCGTTGATACAGGAGCACTTCCGTTGTTCGTCGTAGACTGGGGTTGTAAGCTCGATGTGATATTGTTAGAGTTGACCATGTTCTGCTGATTGACGTTGATAGTTTCCGTTGACTGCAAAGGTTGATTAGAAAGGAACTGTGATTCGTGTGACTTGGATTTGGTAAGAGACACGACCTGGTCGCTGTTGGTATTTACTGTAATGGGAATCACTGCTGTGATACTGTTATTGTTCTGGGAAATTTGATGAGCTGTTGCACTGTTAAACTGCTGTGTCGCCGGGGACCGAATGTGTGTTTGATGTTTCTTCCTCGGCGGCGGTGTTGTCGGAAATCCTTTCTTTGTCTGCTTATTCAGTGCTACCTCAGTCGGAGACGTGGGAGGCGATGGCGATGGAGTTAACGTACACGTAGATCCTTCCTCGGGTGATAACACGTTATGCGGTTGAAGTGACAGATCTGCAGCGACGTCCGCGGAGGCCACTCCGGGCGGCACGAGTTCAACGGGACTTTCCACAACTTCATTGGAACGATTCGCGATATGTGATGATTTAGCAGCGTTTCTTGGCTGAGATCGACTAATTCTGGGAGACGCACGATAATGGGTTGAATGCCTATCCCACGAATCCCAAAACAAGTTTGCCGGTTCCTTGAGTTCACCCGCTTGTAGTTGGTTACGGCAACGTCTTAAATTGCTCATGGCGCGCACAAGCCTTCGTATCTCCTCATCGCGTGCGTTTATATTGTTAGAAAGAGTCTCGCGCAGTTCGTCGTCATTTTTTCCAAAGGGACTCCAAAGAGTTTACTTTTTGTATCACAGTGTTCAGTGAAGTAGTGCTTAAACCTTTAGGTGAGAGAAAAGCAAACAATTTGAAATTAATTTATTTGTTTTTTCAACAGTACACAGACATATAAACACATTATTTCCGCAAACATTTCAAATTGCGGAACATATAGCGCTATTTGAAATGTTAGCGACAATTTATCTACTGCAATACACAAGTTGATCACTCATGCATTTTGCGCTATCCGCAAATGGCATAGAGTAATTCTCGCTGATAGTGGACCACTATTTACACAAGGAACACAAATTGAAAAGTAATCCAATAGCCCCCATCAAGATTAAAGAAACCATGTTTAGTTGAAAAAATTTGCCCTCCTTTCGGTGTCACCAACCTTAACCCTCTACTGCCCAAATTTTTTTTCGAAAATTTTTATTTTTCCCGTGTTCTGGAGGTCATTTTGAGCAACTTTTGTTCTACGAAAAAACTTCACTTCTCTTGTTTTCTGTTTTTCTTGTTTTATCTTTAGTATTTTAATTTGCATTTATCATGTTTAGATTATCTTTGTTTTTGGTAGTATTTGGCCTATTCTACCACCTCCTATCATTACATTTTGCCTATCTAATTTTTTCATGTTTTTACAGTCACTTTTTCAATTTTTTGCATGTTTTTCAAATTTTCCGCTATAGAATGATACCATTATCATTTAAGTTGTGAAAAAATGTGTAGAGGCATAGTCTGGGACACTACAAAAATTACTGCATACTTATTTTTACTTAAAATATAGGAAATGTTAGTAAAAAACACAGCCAAAGTTGACCCCTAAAAAATGACATTTTTAAAACATTGGCAAAGTCACATAAAACAAGTCAAATTTCCAACCCTATTTTTTTTAAATTTTAAGAGTTCTTCTTTCCAATGCTTTTTAAAGATCATTAATTGGTTGAAAAATTGATTTTCGGCGATTTTTTAAATCGAAGCCCGTCTGAAGGCGGGGTTAGGTTGTAGAGGGTTAACAAAAATCATTTGTAAAATTTAAAAAAAATATCATCTTAAATTTGTAATCGAACGGTTAACGCGTAAACCTAATGTGATTGTTGTCAGTAAGAATTGTGTTTCCAATCATCTTATTCAGTTATACCGTATTGATGCTTATAATTTAGTTTTTCTTTTCGTAAAAAATGTACTGATCAAACCCCCGATTGTGTTTGTAATAATAGCACTTAAATTTCCTCTGTTCCTAAACCAATCAACTTAATCCAAATAAAATTAGTGGTAGTAACAATAGATCAATAGTAGTATATTATAGACCACCAGACGATTGTAATTTCACAGACTTGGTAAATCATTTAGAATCCATTGTATCTGCAAATAATTCATACATGTGGTAATAGAAGATATTAACATTGATTCCAGTTATTCTTGAAATATGTTCCTAGATTACCTGAATATGACGTCATATGGATTTCTCTTAACCAACACCAACATAACCAGACCTTCCAGCAGTTTCATTTTAGATCTTGTTGCTTTAAACAGTGGTCCTCAGCCGGCTAAAACTCGCGGGCCATTTTGGCAATTTGCCATAGTATCGCGGGCCGCATGTGAAACACAAATAAAATTACTGGAACTTGCTAATTTAATCTAATCTAATCGAACACAAGCGCAGCCATCCGGAAAGAACTTATGGCTAGATTACGCCTCAAGTTCCTTCTTGTCATTATTAATGATTGCAGTACTTTCGAGATCCCCCGAAGTGTATTAGGGGAAAGTGGGGCAAGTGTAACAAGCTATGGAAATGCTCGTTATAACCCATTAAAAACGTTAAAAAATCTGTTTTTAGAATCATCTTATTCCAGGTCTTGACTGAGACTTTGATAGAACAAGTTTTTAAAAAATTCAGTTTTTCAATGTAAAAAATTGATTTTAAAATTTTTGATTTTTCGTACGTTCTACTCAACTAGTGGGGCAAGACGAACAACCCGTTGGGGCAAGAGGAACAATGCATGAAAAAACATGCTAATTTACTAACAATTGAACTATTATCACTTAGATACATCAGATTAGGATGTATTTGAAACGTTTCTTTCATTTTTAGATAAAAAAATAATATTTTACTAAAAAATTTACAGTTTTTACGAAAAAAAAAAATTATTTAGATGATAAATAGTAAATTTTCATGATTTTACTATATCGTGTATGGACAATTTTTTAAACAATTGTTTATCAGTTTTCAAGAACTTTTATGTATTTCTTTTTACACAATAAAATGTGTTGCTGCAGCAATTCGTATTCTTTTCCATACTAAAAATCCATATGGTACACTTGCCCCACCTAAACAAGATTCTTAAAAAGCTCTCTATAAAAATAACCAAAACATAAATCATACTTTATAATACGTGCAAGTCATTGGTAGGGACACTACTGATCTAGGAAAAATAGCATTTTGATAAAATGAGCCTTAAAACAAACCCTAAAGGTAAGAACAAGATTGTCCGTCAGGCCTGGACGCAAACGCAAAATTTTGCGCCTGTCATCATAGCCTGCCAGTCATCGACCATTGAACAAAGCAACCCCTGTAGATTGTTCGACTGACAGTTGATGGAAAAATCGAACTGGCACAGCGTTCTGCGTTTACCCCTGCGTCGAACAGACAATCTTGTTCATAGCTTAAGCCTTATTTTGTACTTTCCAAATATTATAAGGAAACAAAGGTTTTGAAAAAAACTTCATTCAATCTTATGCCCCGTGGCGTTTAAGTCATTTTGGCGGTTATGTGGTAGTAGAATCAACTAATTGCATTGCTAGCAACAATTCCTCATACAGTCATCCCACATATTCGGAACACCCACAAATTCGGAACACTTTGGTGGTAATGTCAATAGGAGGCCAAATGCAACTTTTCTGTCAACCCTGCTATTTTTAGGACCTTTATTTGTACATTATCTTGCTATTCCACTAGTAAAAGTAGTACTTTTTCAACAAAAAACTGCATTTCAAGATTATTTTATCCAGAGCAGCAAATACTGCCTCCAAATTGTCTGTTCCATGATTGTGGGATGTTATTGTGCCTCCCACAATTGTGGAACACCTGAATTTAACTGATATTTTCACAAAAAAGTTATCAGACAATTCATAAAACATTACTAAGCATGTGTTTTATTGGTTTCAGATTGTGAAGTTAGTATTTTGTAAAAAATATGTATTCCTGGAGAGAAAAAAAAGTTTGTTTACATCGTAAGAAAAAGTTCCGAATTTGTGGATTTCAAGGGTCAATGTTTTTCTTTAAAACTTGATATAAAACGTAAAAATGTACAGCCGGTCTATACATCAATCGAAAGATCTCAAGAAAAGCTTTCACATGAAGGTAAAAGCAAATCATTATGTTCAATTAACGATTTTCTATGATTTGTTGAACATTGGCCGATCTGTAAACCGTTCCGAATATGTGGGATGACTGTACTGGAAATAATCAAAATTGTAAAAATTACGGCCTTACGAGCGATTGTTCCTCTTGCCACATATGGTCGTCTTGCCCCACCTTCCCCTACACTCATTAAAGCGGCCCGGCATACTGCGTTGCATTAACCGTATGAGACAGATTCTATGAACGGATCCCACATTTCATAGAACCATCAGGGGAAGAAGAAGAAGCCGGGGACATACCGTACCAACCAGTTCGAGTTATTTATAGATTATAATGGTGTGTGGTGTGTAAGGGAATCGTTGGGGAAGGGATTGTTGTATTATATAGTAAATGACCTTGTGGCATTATTTCACCACTACGGATTAATTCACTCAAGGAGTATCAATCCCTTGGTTGTCGAATGACTAAAGCATCCGACTTCCAATCCAAAAGTGTGAGTTCGAATCCCACCTGATTCTATGTGTTTTTTATTCATATTCAAGTTCATTTACAGTTTGAAAAATTTCAAGGAGACCGGTCGGGAATCGAACCCTGAACCTTCCGCTTATGAGGCGGGAGCCGTAGCCATTAAGCCACGGGCCGGTCAAATAAAATTACTGGAACTTGCTAAATTTTATTAGTTTGATAGTTGAATTTTCATAAACGTACATTTTGCACTATATTTTCCTATTTTCAAATTTCCGCAAAATACTTATACTTCCACACCAATCCCTTTTAATAAATTTTCCTGCGTAAAAAATACAATGTAATTGCTTAATTTTTAAGATTTTTGGAATGTTAAAAAGATTACTAACCATGTTTCATAAATATATTAAGATTTTATTTTCTTTTTGCTTTGAGCATCTTTTTGCTCTTTACAATGTTTTTTTTAACTTGAATGAAACATTTCTAATACTAGCATTCGACACATTTTTTTCTATTTTATTATAAATCTGCATTACTATTTCTTTATTTGCTATGCTGATCCGAAAAAATAGCGTTAAATTATTCAACCAAATCCTTTTTTATAAATCATTATGACCTGGATGGACGAAAATAAATTAATTAGCATTACAGGTTTATCTTCAGTAAGCAAGCAGTGAATGAAAAAAGTTAACGTATCAAAAAAAATATTATTGATTTAGATAATTATTGGATATGTTCTTTTGCGAAAAATATTTCGAACAAATCTCAATATAAAAAAATAACTGACAACTATAAACATTATTATTCAATTGGTTTTAAGATTAGTTTTACCACATCCTATCTTTTCTTAATTTTTAATCAAAAATTAGAAATACTTGACAATAAAATTTAAATGAAATCTAATTTTATCATCAAATATAATTATTTATTTTTTGTTCGGAAAAGTCAAAGTAGTTATGTCACAGACATAATCGGAATGGCGTAGACTTACGTAAAATTTAGATATGTGGACATGTGGGTTTTCCATATATTAATTTGAAGAATTAGCTATATATATTGGAAGGAACACCCATTCGAACGGCAAAGAGAGGAAAGAAAGAGACGAAGGAATTTTAGCGAGCCGAATGGGGGGAGGGAGAGAGGGGGCATAGGGGTTGGGGGCGAGAGCAGCCTCAGAAAGCTGTGCAATCCGTCGCCCCCGAAGACCAAAATTTGTTCCTAAAATTTAAATTCAAATTAGCTCGCTGCCTCGTCCCGGGTGGGACGAGGGCAACTCTTTCAACACTAGAATTTGATGAGACGTAAATCTTTCAGAAGCGCTCGCCGCGAATGCGACGAGCTAGTTGGATGTCCCGATTGTTTAACAACCAAGGCTTGATCCACGAGAGGCTTTTCGGCGGAAGGCAGCAGGCGCGCACCTCATCTTGTTGATGCCTCGTCCCGGGTGGGACGAGGGATGGGGATTGAAGCACCTCCGAACCACAGCAACCACGAAAGATCCTAACGGTCCGGCCATCGAGAGGCAACTGGCTGACGGTGACGACGAGAAGGCGATGTGCACTTCTTTTCCAGTTCTGGTCCCTCGCTCCTGCTGCTGCTGCTCTGGGCTGAGCTTTCCTGCTGCTGCTGCTGCTGCTGCCGGTCCGACGTCTGAGACGTGAATGTTGGAATGGGCTCTGGCGCACGTTCTTATGTATGATTTCGGCCCGCTACTTCCCCTCCTTTTTCGCGACCGACACTCGGTCGCGTTGCTCGGATGATTTTCCCCTCAAAATAGGTACTTGACATTCCCGTCCGTGAGTGGGAAGCGCTCATTTTGCTTGCAAAATCTCTGCATTTTGAAAACATTTTAAAACATTCAATTGTTTCAATAGTTAAACTATTTTGCCAACAATGAAAGTTTTATAGCAAATTGCTGAATAATTTTCGAATCGAATGGCACATAAATCGTGTCGATTCGATTAGAGGGAAGGAAGATATAAGCGTTTGACGGATGACGCAGTAATCCAGGGCCTTCGGCCCGGGTTTTTTGGAATGACACCCCAGTACCTTCGACAAAGACGTAAGTCTACGTCAAAATAAAATCTAAAATGAAAAACATTCACAATCCGTTATTCATCAAGTAAATATTTTTTTTTTTTAATATTTCTATGAAATTAAATGTCAAGCAAATAAAAAAACAATTCCAAACATGTGGTTGAATTTATTGGATCACTTTGAATTTTCATGCATTGTTTCAAAACCTTGCTTTGTTACAGTCTTTTAATTTAAATTAATTAACTTCGCTAAAGTAAGTTACACAGCAAAAAATAATGTAAAAATGGAAGGTTGAAAACAGAATGTTGAAAAAAAGAATGATGAATTTTACCTCTATAATTGTTGAATAACATTTTTTTTAGTCAAACAGGTTTTACACAAAAAATGTGTAATATTACCTAATTTTTATGAATATTCAACATTATTTTTGCTACTCGTATACTTGAGTAATATTCATCAAATTTAGGTACAATATTCAATCAGGGACCCAGGGACTTTGACAACTGTCAAACGCAACGTTTTGAAAAGTGGTTGGCAGAAGCCTGTCGGATCGTGATTCAATCGTCGCATGTCCGCCCAGCAGTGGTGTCACGGTTCGCTCACTCAAATCGTGGTTCAAACGATACGTCATGACGCTCAAGTGTGATTGCGAACCAAGCACGAGCGAACCACGATCCGAACGCCTGCCGTGGTTCGCATGAACCCTTGCTCTCTCATCGCGATTGAGAGTGAGAGGGACCATCAATGAGCGGTTCGCAAGAAGAGCTAAAAAAACAGCACTCAGAGAAAAACATTTCATGATTTTGACAACAGAAGGTGACTATGGACAGAGCATGGCTGCAACAACCGCCGAAACAAGCAAGAGGTCTGCGGTTTATGACTGCAGATCATACCCGCATAGCTCCAGTGAGTATGGTAGACTTTTTTATATTATGTTGTTATGTCCTGGGTCAACAGACGACTCCCTGCCCACTGAGAATTTTGGCTCGAGCCTCGACTCGATTCAAGCTCGATCTCGAGCCAGATCGACTCGAGGCTCGAGCCAAAATTCTCAGTGGGTGGTTCCTTGGGGACCATCCACAAACGTGGACACTTTTTTGAAAATCTCAACCCCCTTCAACCTTCCATCGTGGACAATTTCCATTCAAATTAAATATTTTTTCTATGGAACGTGGTTAATCGCCATAGCATTCCCCCCCCCCCCTCACCCTAAGGTATCCACGTAGTTTATGGATGGTCCCTTGATAACTTTATCGTTAACAAATTTGAACAATTTTGTGGGAGTGAAGAAAAAAAAAACAAATAAGTTTTTCTATCAGTGCCTACATTCTCCGTTGGCGAACCGTTCGCTGAACGCTCTCTTTACTCCGTTCAGAGCGGAGCGGCAAGCGAGCAGAGAAATGATGATCGAAATTTTGGTTCGCGAACCGTTAAAACCCGCCGCTCTGAGCGTTCGATAAGCGCTCACCCGATAGGTTCGTCGATTGAGTGGCTATGATACGCTCAAAAGCGAACCGTGACACCACTGCCGCCCAGTGGTGTCACGGTTCGCTCACTCGAATCGTGGTTCAAACGATACGTCATGACGCTCAAGTGTGGTTCGCTCATGATTGCGAACCAAGCACGAGCGAACCACGATCCGAACGCCTGCCGTGGTTCGCATGAACCCTTGCTCTCTCATCGCGAATGAGAGTGAGAGGGACCATCAATGAGCGGTTCGCAAGAAGAGCTAAAAAACAGCACTTTCATGATTTTGGCATCAGAAGGTGACTTTGGAGGGCTACAGAGCATGTCTTCAACAACTCATTGGGATGTCCTGGGTCTTCCAATGACTCCCTCGATTTATTATCCCTGGATTTATTATCGTAACAAGCAAGAGGTCTGCGGTTTATGACTGCAGATCATACCCGCATAGTGAGTATGGTAGACTTTTATTATATTCTGTTGTTATGTCCTGGATCAACAGAGGACTCCCTGGTTCCTTGGGGACCATCCACAAACGTGGACACTTTTTTGGAAATCTCAACACCCCGCCCCCCCCCTCCCCCGTCGTGGACAATTTCCATTCAAATTATTTTTTTTTCTATGGAGCGTGGTTAATCGCCATAGCCCCCCCTCCTCACCCCAAGGTTTCTACGTAGTTTATGGATGGTCCCTTGATAACTTTATCGTTAACAAATTTGAACAATTTTATGGGAGTGAAGAAAAAAAACAAATAAGTTTTTCTATCAGTGCCTACATTCTCCGTTGGCGAACCGTTCGCTGAACGCTCTCTTTACTCCGTTCAGAGCGGAGCGGCAAGCGAGCAGAGAAATGATGATCGAAATTTTGGTTCGCGAACCGTTCAAACCCGCCACTCTGAGCGTTCGATAAGCGCTCACCCGATAGGTTCGTCGATTGAGTGGCTATGATACGCTCAAAAGCGAACCGTGACACCACTGCCGACCGGGCAACAGACTTCTGTGTAATCTTTACATAAGCGTCTGGTGGTAAATCGGTTGTCGAAATCGGCCGACGAAATCGGTTACAAAACCAACCGATTTTTTACCGATTTAGTCTGTGAATAAAATAAAATCTGAATCAACCCAATTTAATCGGTCTATTCGTAGGCCGATTAAAAATCTTACTCCTGACGAATCCCGAATAAATCGGCTAACTGGTTGGTTGTTTTTGATTACCCGATTTCGAAGGTTTCGTTAGGTCGAGAACTGTCAAATTTTTTACGGGGTCTGAACCTAAGAGCTCTTAGATCTGAACGCTTGAAAAAAGTAACGCCTCAAATGTCAGTTTGCTTCGAGCGTTACGACAAGCAAAAGTTTTGCTGAAGGGGGGATGTACCACGATGTACCGCGTAACGCAACCATGAATGAAATGCCAGTGCTCCCTCTGGATATACATAACAAGCTTAGATTATAGTAATGATAATTTATAGGACAGATAAAGGATTATTCAAATAAATAAATTCTAATCTCTAATCTAATCAGACCCTAGCGCAGCCAATCTTTCGGAGGGATCCTGGAGAGTGTCTTAGGTTAGATTACGCCTAGCACTCTTCTTGTCATTTATTAACATTTGTAGTGCGCTATTGCATTAGAATGCATTAAAACATCACAAGCGTTAAAGCGGCCAGGCCTACTGCGTAAAGCCGTATCGCAGAGATGACTCGTAATTGGGTTGAGTTTGAGCACTGAGTGTTCGAACAACAACACAATTCTGAATCGACAGGGGAGGAAGAAGCGTGCACTCAAAAATGAGTTCGCGTAAACGTGAACAGCGTTCATGCCACCGGGAACCAGGAAGAAAACTGTTCAACTTTTATAGTGCATTGCACCATGAAAGTGAACAGTTTTCTTCCTGGTTCCCGTTGGCATGCACGCTGTTCACGTTTACGCGAACTCATTTTTTTGAGTGTGGGGACACACCACCATACGCTCCGAGATTTTTGGTTGTATTCGTTGGGAGCACCATGCTAAGAAGGTTTGGTACTCCGGGACCCTCTGGGATAGGACATTGTATTTCCACGAATGCCCTGGACACTATTTGCTGTGGTTATAGCGCCACAACTCGCTCTATGTAACAGTATTCCTAATTCTAGTCCAAGTTCACCAAGTCGTCATGGCCTAGTGGTTAGCATTTTTGCTTACCAATCCAAAGGACGGAGGATCGAACCCCGCCTCGAGCGACTTTGATTTTTCGTTCATATTCATCATTTCAAATTTATGTGTTCTTAACTTTCTCGTTGGGAGTAGATGGGAATCGAACCCAGAATTATTCGCTTACAAAGCAAACACCGTAACCAGTCAGCCACGGCCGCTCCCATGAATTATTCAAATAAATAAATTCGCAATAAAATCAAAAAAGATTAGGCAAATGATAGACTTGATATTATTAGTACATTAAGGAAAAGTATATTTTTAAGGAAAAAAAAACAAAGTTTGTTACAGCAGTATCAACTGGTAAAAAAGAGTGGAAAAGCTTTGAGAGATAAGAGCATCAAAAGTTAGTTTAATCAAAAGATGGATATTAAATAGAAGAATCAGTGAAGAAGTGAGAATCAGTAGAGCAAAATAAAAATAGGAGATAGGTGGTAGCTGATAATGAAGAGAAGAGAAACCCCGTTGTGCGATGTTTCAGGTACATCCACAGCGAGTTTTAACAGGTAACAGATTCTCAAAAAGTGTCCACGTGGTTTATGGATGGTTCCAAACAAAGCGGTACAATTCAATCCAAATTAATGCCAATGCAATGGTAAAGTGTCTTTAATAAAACTAATAATAATAATCCAAATTAATGATCAAGTGTATTTAAAAAAAACAACGATTCATTATTAACATGTACATCTATACATGATTAATTTCAACTGTGATCTAGTTGTAAGCTTTTCTCCTCTTTCCCTTTTCCTTAGTATCCCTAGTAATTTTGTTTTTTTACTTTTCTTACTATTTGATAAAACCATAGTTAAACAATAATTCCTTCAACATAAATTAGTGTAACAATCAGCTGAAAGGAACTCCAAAACTCTGTTTTGTTTACAAATTTAACTTATTGTAACCTGTTTATTCAAAAATAAAAACTTAATTGAAAGAAAAAAATAGGCCTTCATCCCTAAACATTTTCAAAGATTGTTTGAAATTGTTTCTAGCCCAATCTCAAGTAGTAGAGAAACTTTTCAATTCCATTCAATTCATCATCACTGATATTTGGCACCATGAAAGAAGAGCTCTTTCCCGACATTTTGCGGGGTCCTGCGAAATATTTCGTCGGGGGTCTAGAGCAACTTTTTTTGCAGTTTTTTTTCGGTTTCATAGGATTTTTCCTCAGAAAAGTAGATGGAAATCAATGGGTTCATGTTCATATCCATCAAATATGTTATAAATTTTTATCCGGGCAACCTGTTGCTGTATTTTCATGACAAATTGTACAAAGACACGATTTTTATTCGGTCGTTTTGAGGTTTCCAGCTTGGTTTTTAGAATTATTTCAAAGAAAGTTAGAAATTTGGTAAATTTGGGTTGGAAACTTTTTATTTGAGGTCAATTTTGTAATTTAGAGACTCTTGAGGCACATTCATAAGAAATTTTATAGATATAAACATGAACCCATCGATTTCCATCGACTTTTCTGAGGAAAAATCCTATGAAATCAAAAAAAAATCTTTAAAAAATAAGTTGCTTTAGACTCCCCGAAGAAATATTTCGCCGGACTCCGCAAAATGGCGGGAAAGAGCCCTTCTTTAATGGTGCCAAATATCAGACTTGCCCAAATTTGTATCTTATGGTACGTTCGTTTGAAGAGCCGTTGCGGCACTGAGTGCCGCACTCGTCGAGTGTCAGTTTTGGTTCAAACGAACGGTCTAGTTTTGCTCTCAGTTTTTATGCTTGTGTGCGTGCGTGGTGTTTTGTTTTGGTTCAAAAAACGTCAGTCAAAATGAGATCGTTGCGGATTGGACGTACCTCCGCGCTGGTGTTAATAGCGTATGTCGTATCCTGTCTCAGGAACGGTCAATGGAACCCGGAAAGCGGTTCTATGTGCTTAACACGGCAGAGTTAGCGAACCTGGAGCTTATTAGAGAATGGTCATCTCAAACCAAAAGAACCAATCGAAGCATAATAAGCTCCAGGTTCTCTAGCAAGAGTCTCTGATAGTGACCAACGAAATCGACAAAAATGTTGACCGAGATTAATCAAGCTCAACCTGCGCGGAACCACGGCCGCGACTAAACTCAAAGACGTCTACCCTGACGGTGTACCAGACTAGACTAGATATAAGCGGGACTGGGCCATTCGGCAGAAAATTATTCGGCAGAATGACATTCGGCGGAAAGCCGAACGGCAGAAAAACAATCGGCGGAATGGGTCATTCGGCAGAAAAGGTCATTCGGCAGAAAATACGTTTGGCAGAAAAGCTTGTTTGGCAGAAAATCAATTGGCAGAATGTCATTAGGCGGAATGGTACAAATGGCAGAATAACTCGTTAGGCCGAATAAGTCGTTTGGCAGAATGTCGTTGAGCGGAATAGTACAAATGGCAGAATAACTCATTGGGCCGAATAAGTCGTTCAGCAGAAAACCATTCAGCAGAAAGCTTTGTTTGGCAGGATCTCTTCTTAGTTGGAAACGTTCGAAAACAATACACAAAACAATAATGAATTAAAAATCTATTTGTTTAGACTCAAAATCAAAGTACAAAAAGATCACATTTTCGCGGTACTTTTGTACACCTTGCTGAGTCCGTCCATCGTTTGTCGTCCGTGCAACCGTACGACGTCAAAATTCAAAATATCAATATTTTTCGACATTGTTAAGCGGTTTTCTAGCGACGACGCACGGTTTTGTTATTCAGGACCATTGTGGTGTGCTGTAATTTCGGTTTTCAGGTCAATCATACAAAACAAATAACTTGTTCGAGCTTCAGCATTATCTTGGCGTTTCTCTATTGCGTGATTTCTACTCGAAACTAGGTGTCCACAGGTTTGAAACGGTAAAGGTAAGAACAAGATTATTCGTTTGACGCAGTGGTGGACGCAGCACTTTGCGCCAGTTCGATTTTTCTGTGATCTGTCAGTTGAACAATCTACAGAGCATACTATGTTCAATGGTCGATGACAGGCAGGCTATGATGACAGCCGCAAAGTTCTGCGTCCATCACTGCGTCGAACGGATAATCTGGTTCTTAGCTTGAGGTGAAGCCGTTGATCATTTTCGAAGAAAATTGATCATCATCATTATAAAATACAAGCCTTACCCGACAAACTTCGTTCTGCTTTTTTCGTTTTTGACGTTTTTGCTTTTTTGCTAATTCAGCCTCCTGTGATCAAAATTTGAGTTTACGTACATTTTTCCATACAATCTGCAGATGCTCCGGAATCGCTCAAAGAGTGGCCAAAGTGGAAATTTTTAGCATATAAACCTTCCTTGGGCTTACACCAACCTAACGCAACAAAAGCACCTCGATCCGACACTCCGTATTGAACTGATTCGCGTTCGAACAAAACCGTCGAATTTTTTTATATATATAGATTCTGTATTAAATTCAATTTAACGAATTTCAGCACCAAAAGGAATCAGCATGTGCCGGTTATTACCTTCTTGAAGCCACTGAAAGAATTTTTGATCTAAATCAAATGTGCTTCAAAATTTATAAAATTTTGTGGCACAGTCATTGACGTCCTACTTGGCAGTCATTGATTAATGACGATTTCCATAAATTTTCAAGGAATGGGATAATCGTTACCAAAAGAATCAGCATGTGTAGGGCACTATTCTAAACAACTTGTTGGAGGAATTTTGTCAAAATAATGAAAGCGACGCAAAATTTATATCTTTGAACGAAAAATCATGACAATGATGGAAGTCTTCACGTTAAGATAATCCAAACCTCTCTTTACAATTATTTATCGCTGTCGTGCTGTTTTGTCGTACGTCGTATTTGACGTTCCGAGAAAAACGAGTTTTAAAGTTTGATCTTGAATAAACAAAAACGAGAGCACGCAATGTAAACAATAACAATTACAGTATGTTTAGTTGACCATTCTGTGCATTGCCCCGAAGTTTGGCTGAATTTGGTTGCCGGAGTCCCGAAATATAATTGAAAAGGTTTACGGTAGTCGAGCTCGTATCTGTGTCAAACGCTTTCTGACCTGAAATCCCTTTGGCCAATTGGGTCCTAAAATGATGTTTAAATTTGTGATATTATTGGTCATAACGATAAAGCTTATTTTTCTGAGTACAACGACCGCAAAGGATTTAAAATGGATTTTTAATTCAATTTAAAAAACCCTTGAAAATGATATTATATATAAAAAAACAAAATTTTCGTTTTACTTGCTACTGGGACTGATAAGCCGAGAACTAAATTTGAGAATTGATCCACCAGTTAAAACATTAACTTCACGGTCCTTCTTGACAGGAAAGGTCCTACTTGACAGCCCGTTCCAAGGGGACCATACTTGAGCCATCGAAAAATGTTGTCTTGACAATATTTTTTTGCATTAAAATGAAAAAAAGTGATCACAAATGGTTTTTTATCGTGTTTTTTACAGTTGTTCATAAAAATTTACATAGGGCTTTAGTACCCGATTGTCGCACTTACATCAAATTTCAGGCTGTGTCAAGATAGCACGACAAGTTTGAAACTTCTTTCATATGGAAAATGACAAAAATGCACGAAGTTTTTTTTTGGTTTTTGTGGAATATCTCAGTATTTAAAACGAATTTTGGGGGTCTGTTTCAGAATTTCGATTGATTGACTGGGAATAATTTTCACTTGTACTGCACAAAATTTCACAATTCTAATGATAATGGCAAACACGACAATGTAGGTTAGGGCAGAGTAGTCATCAATGAGACACGGGGAACAATGATAAAATGGCTCTCACAAGTAGTAGTTTCAACCAAACAGGCTCATATTTTGGGGAAAGGTGTGTCTACACGATACACGTCTGCCATAATAGTGGCTTTGGTTATGGAAGCTCCCTTGAAAAGTTATTCATAAATGTTTGATTCTGGGGTGTAAAAGTAAATTATGGACAAAAATTAGTTTTTCGCTCATAGGCAGCCGTAAACACCAAAACTAACATTTCTCCAGATTTTTTTTTGACGTTTCATAGGGAATGAGTTGGGCTACAATGTCCTTTCATTTGGTTTGGCCAAAATTAAGAATATACCGAGAATCCAGGGCTACCTTATTGTTTCTCACTCCTTTCAGCCCATGGGTAACAATGAGACACTTTGATTTTTCTTCTTTTCAAAATCTATGTAACTAGGGCGATAAAAATCATGGATTTAGCTCAATACTGTTCATTGGTGAAAATCTACTCTTCAATCTGAACAAGAATAGCCGTTTTAAATAGCTTGAAAGATTAGTTTTTGCTCTTTCTTGTGCTTTGGTTTTTAAATGTATCAAAATTTTTAATCCAGTGTGATTCAAATTAAATAAGTCTCTTATTAATACATATTTTTATTTTTACATGACATGACCAGAAAAGCTTCAACAATTTTTTAAAATGTCTAAAACAACAAATAAAAAAACAGCAGATAAAATCATAACAAACAATATTTTACAAATTATCTTAATGTCCCTACCGCCAACTGGAGAAAATCTGAAGTACAAACTGAATAAGTACACGAGATTTCAGAGCAATTAATTTGGAGATCGGTGTACTAATTGTTTTGTTCTGTTTCTGTTTTAACCGAAATCAATCAGAAAAATCAAAACATTATGCAAAAATAAACTAAAACAGCTGTTCTGATTCGATACATTCGTCTTTGTTGCCAAAGATGTTTCATAAAAAATATTTAAAATTACTTTTTTCAATTTAAATTCATGAATATAAAAGTGAAGCGAAAATATTTCAAGCGCTAAGCAATTTACGGCAATTTACGGATCTGACAATTATTCTCTATAAGTAAAATTATGCTTAATATTTTATTTTTATTTTTAATCGTTGTTCATCTATTCCACAACAAAATCTGAATTTCCAGACCAAAATTTGATATTTTTACCGATTTCGGGGATTCCCGGGATAAAATATAAAAATCCCGGGATTCGGAAATTCCCGGTTTTGGAAAAATCCCGGGAGTTTTGTCCCGGGAATTCCCGGGATGGACGCACTATATGTAACTTTTCAAAATATGAATTGAAAGTGATTTTTGGCAAATTTATTGAGTTTTAACACCATTTAACAAAAACATAAAGTTTTTGGTATAAATATATGGATTTTACAAAATTCTAATACTTTTGGTATAACTTTTGTTAATTTAAGTTTCAAGTTGGTAAAATTGTTTTAAAATAATTAAGGCAAGTTACCTGCAACGGAACAATACTAAAACATGACATTTTATTAGAAAATAATTGATTTTCGTAGAGTGTCTCATTGTTCCTGCCAAGTGCGTCTATAATGAGACAGTTGAATAACTCGGGCTGTAGACGTAATACCGATGTCATATTTTGGTCAATGTTGGTACACATTAAAAGAAAGTACTGTATGTAAAAAATATTTACACCCCTTGGGCACTATACACATTTTGTGATGAAACATATAAACAATTAAAAGTTTGTCAAAAACCTAGTACTACGTTTTATTCAGAAACTCATGCCGAACATTTTGCTATAAAAAGCTCATGAAAAGATGATTTCCATAAAAAGAAATAAAAAAAGGTGCAACAAAAGTTTGTAGGGGAGAGTGGGGAGACTTGATCCCCGGGGACACTTGATCCCAAGCCTGTATCTCGTCAGCATGTGGGTAAAACAATTGGCTTTGTTCTAGAAAGTTGTGTGAAATCAACTAAAACTCATTGTAGAAAACAAAGAAAAAAAATTAAAAAATGTTTAGATTGAGTTACACACATTTTTCTAAAAAGTGCTGCAAAAAACTTCCAAGAGATCTTTTTCTTTGTTTTGATAAGTATAGAAAACACTCAAAAATTATTTAAAAATATTTTTATACATGAATTGCTTGATAAACATATCAACTCCAAAACCCTTCCGCATTTGACGTTAAATTTATCGTCATACTATTTTTACAAACAATTGTTTGAAAAAGTACGTTTAGGAGACTTGATCCCTGCATTTTTACAGTCACTGGAATCAGCCTCAAGATTAATTAATTGAGCTGGGTTTTCGTACATAGTTTCCTTCAGTATAGTTGAACATAACTTACTGCAGTTTGAACCATTTTTCAAAAGTTTTGTAAACAAAAATTACCAGCTTTTGTAAACATGCTCAATTTTGGTCTAAAAAAGAAAATTTTAAGTTTTTAAATATTTTGCATGCTAAACTTGTTATATTTTGAAAACAAACGTACAGGTTTAATGTGAAATTGCTGTAACTTATAGAAAATTAAAAGATTGGATGAATAAGAAACATTTTGCTTAAGATTTCTTCAAAATGTTGAATAGGGGATCAAATTACTCCCAACATTTTGAAAATGGCGGTTTAATATATTTTTTTAAAACGCTTGGCATGATTCGAAGAGTTTATCTGATGAAATACCCTTATTAGCCAAACATAGTTGTATGTTTAAGCTTTCAATTCTTGCAAAAAGTTCATAGTTTTGTGAGAAATTGGCAGAGTTATGTGCGATACAAAAAGGGGATCAAGTCTCCCACTCTCCCCTACACCTTTCGAAAAATTAACATAAATAAAGTTATTTGTTGATAAATCACCATAATTCCAGTCTCCCAACTCCAAATAGGCATCCTTGACTGATTAACAAAATAATTTGGTTTGAATATCAAGTTTACTACTTACTTAGAATGAAAGTTTAAATAACTCTGGAAATTCTATATAAAACTTATCTAAACTTAGTTTTGCAAACATTTAATTTAACTGAACGTCAATATATTACCATAGAATTGCTAATTGTGGGTATAACACCGTTTTGGGAGTCTTTGTATCGATAGAATAGATTTTTCGTTGGAATTTCGTTTAAACCCGAAATTTCGTCGTCGGAAAATCCGCCGGCATCCGAACCGGTCCACGATTCACAAGTCAATCTCTGTGGCATTGGAAAGGGCATACAATTTCCGATCTTTTGATACCCATACATCAAGGTTTTCTATAAAACCCACGTTTTTAAATACTTAAGCAAAAACGTTGTTATGGTTTCGTTTGAGCAATCTGCCAAAAATGTATGGACTTTCGTAATTTTTTTTCTAGTGGATCAAACTGGGCAAAAAGCCCAGGTATTTAAAAACGTGGGTTTTATAGAAAACATTGATGTATGGGCAGCAAAAGATCGGAAATTTTATGCCCTTTAAAGATTTGTCTGGTCACGCCTGCCGTCGGACGGGAAATTGAATGTTGGCCCCGTCGGACCTACAGGTTAAGTCGTAAGCTCAGTCCAGGTTGTCTCACTGGGTTCTGTCTCGATAAAGTTGCTGGTAGGAAGTTAGACAAAAATGACTTTGTCTGCCAAATAATATTCTGCCTTATGATATATTCTGCTTAATGATCTTTTCTGCCATTTGTTTGTCTGCCTTCTGTACTTTTCTGCCATATGAACCTTTCTGCCTTATGTGCTTTTCTGCCAATCGACGTTCCGCCAAATGACCCTGTCTGCCATTTGACCTTTTCTGCCGAACATTTTTCTGCCATTCGTACTTTTCCGCCGAATGTACTTTCTGCCGAATGTTTGTCTGCCGAATGACCTTTTCTGCCTTCTGGTTGTCTGCCGAACGTCATTCCGCCGACCGTCATTCTGCCGAATGGCCCAGTCCCGTCCCTAAAATAACCTCAATCGGTTCGTAGTTTTTTTTTTTTTTTTTAAAGGTCCTATAAGATATTGTGTTTTATATGTTTAAAGGACCTATTCAAAAAGACTCTAAATGTTAAACAGTACAATTTATTAAAAATTATTACTTTTATTGCATGAACTGTTTTATAAACATGATAAACTGTTTATGTTGAATAAACACTGAAGTTACAATATAAGCAAAGTGCTAGTTCCGCACGAGTTTCGCTGCCATCTTGTTTCATGCGAGTTCCACGCACACTGACAAATTACGTTCGATTGAATCAAAACTGGCACCGACGAGTGCGGCACTTCAAACGAACGTACTATTAATATTAAATCAAGTCCGTGGAAAATAATGTAATATATAAGTGAGAAATCTAAGTACAATAATTGTAAACGTTTTACCTCTTATAAGAAAAGCAGGCACAATTATTTACCCCCCCCCCCCCACCATTGCTTTTGATGGTATTTTTTTCGGTCTGAATTCTGCCATTTGACTATTCTGCCATTTGACTGTTCTGCCGTTTGACTATTCTGCCATTTGACTGTTCTGCCATTTGACTATTCTGCCATTGGACTATTCTGCCATTCAACTCTCCTGTGAATTATTTATTCTGCCATTTGACATTCTGCCATTTAATTATTCTGCCATTAAACTCTTCTGCTAATTAATTATTCCGCCATTTGATAATTCTGCCATTTGACTGTTCTGCCATTTGACTATTCTGCCAACTAACTATTCTGCCGTTTAATTTTCTGCCATTTAATTTTCTGCTATTTATTTTTTCTGCTGATCAACTTTCTGCCATATAATTTTCTGCTAATTAATTTTCTGCCAATTAATTTTTCTGCTTATTAACGTTCTGCCATTTAAATTTTCTGCTTTTTAATTTTTCTGCCTTTTGATTTTTCTGCCTTTTGATTTTTCGGCTTTTTAATTTTCTGCTCATTGACCCTTTCTGCCGATTGACCTTTTCTGCCATATTATATTCTGCCATTTGACCTTTTCTGCCATTTAAGATTCGGCCATTTATTTTTCTGCCGATTGAAATTTCTGCCATTTGGCATTCTGCCATTCGGCATTCTGCCGTTCGTTTTTCTGCCGATTGACCCGACCCCCTATAAACTGATTCTTGCTTGACATGAATTGAATTCTTGTACGACAAGAATTGATTTATTGTTGAATAATTTAATTTTTGTCCCGCTCACATCGAATTTTCAACATCAAATTTGTCAAAGATTTCATTACGAAATTATGAAAAAAAATATGTGAGGCACTTTGTTTCAAGTAAGTAAGCATTTTTTCGAGTTGCTTCATCAAAAATAAACGGAAAATTGCTGAAAAATAATTCATGTCAGAGTTGAACCGGTGACATGAATTCAAGAACATGAATTCTGGAGTTATGAAAATCCACCCTAAGTTTTTTTCTGCTGTAGTTACATACCTACTACACGAAGCCACTGTCTGAGCTCGTTTCCGGTGGCCGGAAGTCCTTTGCTGGGCAGTCGTTCCGGTAGCTTGGCTTTTGTTATCAGCAGTTCGGAGAACATTTTCACCAGCTTGGTCTCGAGGGTTCTTATCTCTTGCTGGGTGAGTTCAGTATGTGTATTGCATGTCGTCCTTAACCCCTCCAGCCGATCGGCGGAGATGTCTATCATGCTCTGGATCACGTCGAGACCCCTTCGTATGTTGACTTCACACTCATTGTTCAAGTATTGGTCAGATTTGGCCTCGGCCATAGTTAAATGAAAATAAATCAACTGGAAATTAAAAAAAAAAAAACTTTCTCAAGCGAAGCGCTTCACAGGGTTATACTTTAACTAACACTAAGCAACAAATCAATTTTCGTATTCCTTCAATTGGACATCTCGGGGCAGGTCAGAGTACTTTTTAGATTTCATTTTCACACTCACGAGATATTACAGAATATGTTCAAAATTCCTGCTTTTTAATCCGTTCTTTAGCGTAAAAATCAATATTTTTCTATGCACGATCATTTAAATAGTCCAGATTTGCATTTAACTAACCCATTTTACGTCAAAAATTATTCTACTCAAACATGAGCAGCGTGTACTTACAATTGCATACACTGTAAAAAAAAACTGCACTTTGGACTCAAGCACACGGTTACTGAAAATTGCACTTTTGGGAGTTCAGAAATCGCACTTTTGACAGTTCGCTTAAACGAACTCAAAAAAGTGTGATTTTACGAACTCGAAAAAAATCGCCAAAAAACGAGTTCAGTTATGCGAAGTTCTTCATTCCCTTCCAAACCTTATCCTTTGATTCCATTCCTTTTTGCATTCTGCTAGACTGTAACCACTGACGAACTGACTGCTGTAACGCTGTCGATGCTGATTTCCAGAGTTTTTTTTAAAGGACCAATAAACTATTGTCTTTCATATGTTTATAGGACCTAATAAAAAAAAACTCTAGATTTGGTTGCTGTTATGGAAATGCTGTTGGTGCTGTTCGTGCCGTGGGATGGCTGTGGTCAGGTCGAGACTGGAACATGGTACAAATAGAAACGTGTGTTGCACCGGACTTAGTCCGTGCGACCTACCCTAACTTAAATTATAGCAAAGACCCTCACTTGAGTTGGGCACAGTGGCCAACGGTGCTTTCATTCACACCGTCAGCAAAGACAAGCGCCCCGCGCGGCGGTGCAGCTTTTGCAACACACGGCCAGCTTTGCTGATGTGGGCTTTTGGGTTTCCCTTGGGGACATCAAGTGTCTTACCAGGGAATTGATTTGTGTATTATAGGTGCTAGGCCGCGGTAGTGGTAACTTCGATTTCATTAATTAATCTAGTTACATAATATAGTTGTTAAAGTTAAACTTTGTTTCTTAAATTACTTAAATATCACATCATATGCGCCAATCCTTACCGCACGGCGGCGCAGTGTGCTCTTGCTTAGTTTACTGCTGCCAATATTTGTTTTGATCACATTCTGATATTATCTGTTTAACAGAAACCTGGTTGGATGATTCCGTAACTGACGAACTATTGAAATGCAAGGTTACAAATTAGTTCGACAAAATCGTAATCGGCACGGTGGGGGTGTATGTCTATACTTTAAGCAAAATACGAGGGGAACAACACAGCGAAATAACCTGGATTTTCTTTTGAAATTTAAGCATTTTTTAAAAATCCGGCTGAATCTGACTCAGCGTGTGAAATCCAAAAATTCCGAGCAAATCCGATTTGGGAGCGTTCTTTTATTACGTGATGCAAAAAATCGGACTGGCTAGCTGTCATCGGGACAACCAGAGCCAGCCGCACCTTAACACACACACGCACGCGGAAAAAACGAAAAACAAACTGCGACGGACGCGAAAAATCTTTCGACCCGACGGAAAGGCATCGCAAATCGGACTCTGCCCAATCCTGTTTTGTTTCACTTTGTATTTGCTTCACTCAATATTTGCATGCACAATCCAATTTTTTCCGCTCGCACTGATGGAACATAATTGAATGATTCCCCCCCGTCCAGCGCGTCCCTTCACTCAATATTTGCATGCACAATCCTATTTTTTTCACTTCGTTAACAAACACGACCATCTGCTCGCACTGATGGAACATATAAACATGTTTTGAGATAATAAAAAGAAGAATTTAAAAAATAAACACGTAACAAAACCTATCGAAAATTTATATTGATTTAATGTTTAAATAGCAAAATAGCAAATAGCAAAAAAAAAATAGCAGACAAATTGAACATGCAGCATTTTGGAAAAGTCCCAAGTTGGAACTAACTCACCGGGAATTTGTAGCATCCATAAACGATCTCCAGATTAAGTTAATTTAAGTGCAGATCAATAATGGAAAGTCCTCACCAAGATTTCACCAGCCCTTTACACGGTGTATTTTTTCGAGACCTCAAAGATAAAAAATTCGGTATTTCTGATATTTGGCACCGTGAAAGAAGGGCTCTTTCCCGACATTTTGCGGGGTATACCGAAATATTTCGTCGGGGGGTCTAGTGCAACTTTTTTTTGAAGATTATTTTTCGATTTTATGGGATATTTGTTCAAAAAAGTCACAGAAAATCGGTGCATTCATATTGATATCACTCAAACTTCTTATGAATAAGCTTTGGAGACTCTAAAGCCTGGTCTACAATAGGAAACTCGCAGGATCGCAGATGCAAGCGCAAGTTTTAAACTCATGCAAATCAATCTGATCTTCTACAATGACAATGCTTCGGTGCTGCGATTCTGTACTAAAAACGCAGACCGCAGGTCGCATGTTCTAAATTTTGAAATAAATGAAAATTTTCGCAAGATTTCTGCGTTGACAGTTCCAAATGGGAAATCACAGCAACCAACGCAGCCCATTGTAGATACTCGCAGGAAAGTCTGCGTATTTAGGGCATCTCCACCGCAGAGATCTAATTGCGTGGCAAACCTATCGGTTGGATCCCCAGTTTTAGCTTTGCTCCGTAGCTAATACACGTTTTCGCACCGCTGGGAGCTAATTTGGCTACCGAATCAAGCCCACCGCGGGGATCTAATTTATTCATTTTCAAATTCTAGCCGTTTTGTTGATCGAAATCAATAAAACTACATTCTAGCATGATAGAACATGCTTCCAATTGCATTATATGTCCAAATTGTTTGCTTACATCAATAAAATATCATTTTCAAAATTTTGAAAGAGTTCACCCGATTTGCTCCCGACATGTTTGAACCCCAACTTTCGCACCGCGGGTAGCAAAGCTAAAGCTAAATTAGCCTTCGAGTTCATTCAGCGAAGAAAAAGTTCATCGGGGATCCGTCGAGTAGCCAAGATAGGTGCTCGAGAAGTCCCCGAGCTGCCGGTGGCTAATTTTTTCAGCGATTTTTTGAATTATTTGTATTTGTTTTGGTTGAAGATGCATTTATTTTGAATATCAAATTTGAATGAATATTAAAGAAATCAGTAATTTAGTTCAAAACGATTTTATTAAATTGAAAAGTTGTGGAATTTATATATTTTTTTGTATTTTTTAAATAAAAAATAATCAACCACATATATTAATATAAAAAAAATATCACCGAAAATTTAAACATGAATGCCCAAAATTTAAAAATAACTAAACTGATTTGAACATTTTAAATTATGTATAAAATATATATCAAGCGAAACAATGTAATTGGTCCAATGTGAGTTTGTAAACAAAGGGTGTATCTTGCTCACGTCAGTGAGGAGTAAGAAAAATTACGAATACGTTTATTTTTATTATTTATTTTTTTCATTTCATTTAAAAATATTTTGAATGGTTGTACCGTAAAGGCTGATACGCAGATCCGAAGGAACGCAAAACTCCATATAAAAAAACGCCCAAGAAACGGTCAGGGAAAGGGTCACGAAAAGATTTTTCTTAAGTGGTACGCAGCATAAACAAAAAGTGGCGTTTGACGTTTCTTCACGCGGTGCTTGTTTGCAATATGTTCTCATGAAAAAATCGAAGAATTGGAATTTGCCTTTTTAATAATCTTGTATTCGATATAATAATATTTAAAATCCTCGCCAAACCTCAAAATACAGAATTTTGAAATTAAAAGGACAGATATAGATTTTTGGTCGAAATGGAGTAAAAAAGAAGTTGTCTTTAGAGTTGTCGGCCACTATTGCTAGTACCAATCAGCAACCTCTGGATTGTGAGTCCACTGCGCTGTCCAATTAGGTTTTACAGCGTGACGTCACGAGCGCACACACACACACGTTTTTACTTAGACTCACGTGCAAAAAATGTAAACAGTGCAGCCGAGATGTCAAATTTCTAACCTAAAAATCGAGTCGGCGTAAAACCTAATTGATCCACACGGACGGGATCGAAATTAAGTAAAATTTACAAATTTACGAAAAACCCGAAATTCTTACATTCAAAAACACATTTTTTATCAAAAATTAAAAAAAATAATTCAAAATCAGGAATTTGAAAATTGAAGAATTTAAGAATTGAAGAATTGAAGAATTGAAGAATTGAAGAATTGAAGAATTGAAGAATTGAAGAATTGAAGAATTGAAGAATTGAAGAATTGAAAAATTGAAGAATTGAAGAATTGAAGAATTGAAGAATTGAAGAATTGAAGAATTGAAGAATTGAAGAATTGAAGAATTGAAGAATTGAAGAATTGAAGAATTGAAGAATTGAAGAATTGAAGAATTGAAGAATTGAAGAATTGAAGAATTGAAGAATTGAAGAATTGAAGAATTGAAGAATTGAAGAATTGAAGAATTGAAGAATTGAAGAATTGAAGAATTGAAGAATTGAAGAATTGAAGAATTGAAGAATTGAAGAATTGAAGAATTGAAGAATTGAAGAATTGAAGAATTGAAGAATTGAAGAATTGAAGAATTGAAGAATTGAAGAATTGAAGAATTGAAGAATTGAAGAATTGAAGAATTGAAGAATTGAAGAATTGAAGAATTGAAGAATTGAAGAATTGAAGAATTGAAGAATTGAAGAATTGAAGAATTGAAGAATTGAAGAATTGAAGAATTGAAGAATTGAAGAATTGAAGAATTGAAGAATTGAAGAATTGAAGAATTGAAGAATTGAAGAATTGAAGAATTGAAGAATTGAAGAATTGAAGAATTGAAGAATTGGGTCCTAAAATGAAGCTTAGATTGCTGATATTATTGTTTACAGCGATAAAGCTTATTTTTCAGAGTACAATGACACTCTGTACGACCACAAAGAGTTTAAAATGGATTTTTAAATCAATTTCGAAAAATTATCCTCGCGGTCCTTTTTGACAGAAAAGCTCCTACTTGACAGCTCGTTCCAACGGGGACCATAGTTGATCCATCGAAAATATGTTGTCTTTTCATTTTTTTTTTTGCATGAAAATGAAAAAAAGTGATCAGAAATGGTTTTTAATCGTGTTTTTTACCGTTGTACATAAAAATTGACATAGGACTTTAGTACCCAATTGAAGAATTAAAGAATTGAAGAATTGAAGAATTGAAGAATTGAAGAATTGAAGAATTGAAGAATTGAAGAATTGAAGAATTGAAGAATTGAAGAATTGAAGAATTGAAGAATTGAAGAATTGAAGAATTGAAGAATTGAAGAATTGAAGAATTGAAGAATTGAAGAATTGAAGAATTGAAGAATTGAAGAATTGAAGAATTGAAGAATTGAAGAATTGAAGAATTGAAGAATTGAAGAATTGAAGAATTGAAGAATTGAAGAATTGAAGAATTGAAGAATTGAAGAATTGAAGAATTGAAGAATTGAAGAATTGAAGAATTGAAGAATTGAAGAATTGAAGAATTGAAGAATTGAAGAATTGAAGAATTGAAGAATTAAAGAATTGAAGAATTGAAGAATTGAAGAATTGAAGAATTGAAGAATTGAAGAATTGAAGAATTGAAGAATTGAAGAATTTAAGAATTTATGAATTTAAGAATTTAAGAATTTACGAATTTAAGAATTTAAAATCAGAATTGGGTACTAAAGCCCTATGTAAATTTTTATATACAACGGTAAAAAACACGATTAAAAACCATTTCTGATCACTGTTTTTCATTTTAATGCAATTTTTTTTTTGACAAGACAACATTTTTTCGATGGATCAATTATGGTCCCCTTGGAACGAGCTGTCAAGTAGGAGCTTTTCTGTCAAGAAGGACCGCGAAGTTAATTTTTCAAAATTGATTTAAAAATCCATTTTAAATTCTCTGTGGTCGTACTCAGAAAAATAAGCTTTATCGCTGTAATCAATAATATCAGCAATCTAAGCTTCATTTTAGGACCCAACTGCTCGGATTGCTTGTTTTCAAATCCGTATTGGCTTATTTAAAATGTTTTGCTTGAATTTTGCTTTTACTCAATACAAATGACTTGTCTCTTGCATGTCTGGCAGTAGATCGACAATGCGTTGTCCAAAATTAATCAAACACAGCCCCAATCTAACCTAAAAAACAAAACTGCATCACCCCAGATTACCAAAAGTCATTTTTCATGCGTGAACTTGCAGCACGGGAGGGAAAATATCTCCAAACTCGAAGAATTGAAATCGAAAAATCAATCATCACTCCTAATGTAAACATTTACTGACGTGAGCAGGATAAACTCTTTGTTTACAAACTCAAATTGACCCAATTACATTGTTTTGCTTGAAAAAACCATCCGTCAGACGATTTGCTCCCGGTAGAACCCGGAGCTAACCTGAGTTTTGTTTAGATTCGGATGAACACGGATGAACTCGAACCTAAATTAGCTCTCGCACAAGTACCGCGGTGGGCTTGACGCGGGTGCCAAATTAGCTTTGCAACGCAATTAGGTCCCTGCGGTGGAGATGCCCTTAGAACGAAATTTTTTCACATCTGTCATCGCGGCGCAGCGTAGGATCGCAGCAGTTTCCCGATGTAGATCAGGCTTAACCAACTATATTTCACCAATATTTGACCTCCAATAATAAAAAAAATCGAACCAAATTTACCAGATTTCTAACTTTCTTTGAAATTACCCCAAAATCCAAGCTGGAAACCCCGATACTACCGAAAGTAAATCTTTTCTTTGTACAATTTGTCATGAAATAACAGCAAAATATTGCCCGGATACAAATTTGAGCATTAAACAATGCAAAACATAGATTATTTATTTTATAAGCTGTTTATTACCCAATAGGATCCGAAAATTATTTTTTCAATCCTCTGCCACATAACACCATTACATTTTAAAACATTTTAGAATCAATCACATTGTAGAAAATAGTTTTCTGAACAAGATCCATAAAAAAGTATCAGTTTTGGTTCAATATAAGTAAAGATATGCCCAATTTCCTGAAATAAATAGTGCCTTTCTCAAAAAATTTCTTAATTTAATTACCTTTCACATGATGGGCACTGCCTACTATTTAGGATCTCTACCGTGTTCTAGTTTCATTTCCTCCCTTTCCGCCAGTTCTAAAAATTTCGCGCTGCAGATAATCTTATAGTTAGTTTTTGTTAAGCGTGGAAAAGTTTTCAAGGATCTCTTTACCCAAATTTGGGTTATGCACTTGCCACTTGCTGATGGCAATTTGACTTTTCATCGCTGTCAATCATTATAAAAAAAATAAGTGTGCGACAATCGAGAATAAAAACATTAAGCTTTAAAAAGGTGACATGTCTGCAGGTTTGTGATTTTGTTAATTTTTTGTTTTAATAAACGTTTAACAGTTTTTCAGCCATGGGCAACAAACAAGTAAAATTACACTTTGAAACAGCCCAGAAAACGGGTGTCTTGAAAATTTCTCAGATGAGATTGAATGAATTTCCTTCCGCATTGAAAACATTTCCCAATGTGCTTAAAACATTAGATTTATCTGAAAATCGCTTCACCGAACTACCGGACGACATCAAGAAATTCACAATCTTGAAGCACCTGAATGTATCTGGGAACCGTTTAATGTCCCTGCCGGAGGCCTTTGAAATAATGACCAAGTTAGAAACCCTGAATGCAAGGTATATCAGATTTTACTGAAGATAAATATTTGCTTTACAATGAACTGTGCATCTCACTAAGTTCTTGACCATTTGCACATTTCCTTGTTTCAGCCATAACTTGATTGAGAGACTACCAATGCAGTTGGGTCAATGCAAAAACCTGAAACAAATTCATCTGAGTAACAATCAGATATGCGAGTTCCCCAAAATGGTATGTGGATTACGACATTTGGATTTACTCGATTTGTCACGGAATAAAATCACCAGCGTACCACCGGAAGTTGAAAGCTTGCAAGTCACAGAACTTAACGTTAATCAAAATCAAATATCGGAAATATCGGAAAACATCGCCAAGTGTAGCAAACTCAAAACCCTTCGAATAGAGGAAAACTGTTTGCAAGCTAACGCCGCATTATCTAACATTCTAAAAGATTCGCAAGTTTGTAACTTGTCTATTGATGGTAATTTATTTAACTCGAAGGCCTTTGCTGAACTGGAAGGTTACGAGGCTTACATGGAACGCTACACTGCGGCAAGAAAAAAGATTTGTTAATTTAATTTATGCTTTAGAATCTGTCAAATAAAATAAAACTGCGATATGAATTAAGCTATTTTTAACATCACTTTGATAATTCTGTGTCCATGACATGTAGCGAACAGCCATAGCTTACTCCATTCTTTTTTTTGTGCAAGATGTATTTAAGTAGAATCTCGGATAAGTTCTCAATAAGGAAAGATCTGGAGTTTTTTTTTTAAAAGGTCCAATAAACCAAATTTTCAGTTTTTGCTTTTTGAGTGTTTTTGAAACCGCCTTGAGTCAGAGGGGGTTTTAAAAAAACACTCAAAAAGTAAAAATTGATAATTTGGTTTATTGGACCTTTTTTTTAAAAAAAAAGATTAACTTTTTTACTTAAACACCAGACCGATTCTTTCGTGCCGGGACAACGTTTGTTCGCATATGTTTTCAGTTTTTTGCGGATAACTTTAAACCCTGTGGGAAAAGGTACCAATATATATACAAATTTGGAAAGTTCCAATAAGATTCACTCCAGCAAACATTTAAAAACACAAAGTTTGAGTCAAGAGAGATGTAGCGTGACGGGACAACATCGTACAATTGGATCATTTTGATTTTTATACACAAAAGCTCTCCTAGTGAGTTTTTGATAAAACCTGTTTCTACAGTTGTTTTGGAAATGTAAACCAAAATTTTTCTTCCTGGATCAAACAATTTCGTCATGTTTTATTTTTCAATTCAATTCAATTCAGTTTATTTTTCAGGTTTAGCTTAGAACATGAAGTTGGTTTAAGATCTAAATAGAGTTTTGGAGGGTCCTTGCAGCTATGTCTAATAGTCATGTATCTTTAGATGCCATTAATTTTATGTTACAAAGTAAGCTTTCAACAGGAAAACACATCAAACAAAAACCTGTTTCTCTTGCTGATAGAAGGGGGATAGTTAAAGGAAAATTGGGGTTTCTTACAAACTAGATCACAGAGATTACGGCACAAGGTTGACGATCAAGTCATTTTCTGACATTGAGCATCTTGTCCAGAAATTGCGAAGTAGGCGGGAAGTCCACGAGTCCAGCTCTTCGACTCCCGAAGCGTCCTCCAGCTCGGCAGTTGGGAAGTTGAATGGGAGATCCAGCATCATTTTGAGCAGTTTGTTTTGTCGAACTTGGAGTTTCTTTCGCCGAGATTGAGCACAGCCGTGCCATGCTGGGAAGCCGTACGAAAGGGTTGGGCGGAAGATCAATTTGTACAGCAGGATCTTGTTTCTGCTGCTGAGTCGCGATCGTCGGCTGACGAGAGGGTACAGCATTCTGGTGAGCTTGCTACATTTCTCCAGAGATGCTGCGACGTGCTTGTCAAACTTAAGTTTGGGGTCAACTCTAGCCCAAGATATTTGAATTGTTCCGACCAGGGGACGGCGTGGCCCATCGACACGACCTGCGTTTGTGGAAGAAAGCGTTCACTTCGCCTCCGGGTAAAAAAGATGGCTTGAGTTTTTGCAGGATTGATCTTGATCTTCCAGCGCCGCTGGTAGTCTTCTAGCTTGTTCTGGGCCGATTGCAGCTTCTCGATGATAATTTCTGGATGCTTGTCGGCGGAGGCGAATCCCGTGTCATCCGCGAACATGTAGTACTCGACGCCGTTCACCATCACCACGTCCGACGTGAAGATGTTGTACAGGATCGGGTTGAGCACAGCACCTTGGGGGACCCCGAACGGAATCAGCTGGGGACGTGATAGTTCACCGTCGACGATCACTTGGAAGCTTCGGTTTTTCAAGAATGAGTGCAAAAGTTTGAGGATATATTGCGGAAATCCAGCTATCTTCATTTTGTGCAGAATGGCGTCCTGCCAGACGGAATCGTACGCCTTCTCAACGTCCTTGCCCGCCTTTGGAATTCATCTGACAATCGCATGCTTCCAGCTACTCGGGAAATAGGAGAGCGCAAGACAAGCGATGACGATTTTTGTAAGCACCACAATCCCTTTCCGTGGCAGGCGCTTTAATACGATGTTCCCCACCTTGTCCAGACCAGGCGCTTTTTTTGGTTTGAGCGACTGGATTATCCGTTGTAGTTCTTTCGGGCGGACGACAGGCGCAGCGGCCGTCGTGCTGTCCGTAGCGGTGATGTGAGCTACTGATTCTTCAACTTGGGCTATGACTGACGGTTCGCTGGGTAAGGTGTTACGGTGAGCGTTGGCGAAGCTATCCGCCAGCAAGTTTGCCTTTTCCGACGGAGCAGCAACAAGAGAGTCACCATTCTTCAACGGGGGAGTGTACTTCACACTGTTGCGAAGAGCCTTGCTGATTCTCCACAAGTCCTTTGCGCCGTTTTCCAGGTGCCGGATGCTGCTGCTGAAGTGCTGGTTCCTGGCTATAGTACACTCGTTGCGGATCCGCACGTTAAGTGCCTCGACGATGTCCGCGAGAAGCGGATCACGAGTGCGGAACCATTGCCGTCGTCGGGTATTCCTCAGCTGCACCAATCGTCGAGTGGACTTGGCAAACTCGGCCTCCTTGTATGACCGCACAGGAGCGGTCGGAACAGCAGTAGATTCAGCTTCGATAATAAACGAGGTGAACATCGCAATGCACCTGTCTATCGCTTCAGGGCTCTCCAGATTCGTGACCAGCGGGGAAGTCAGGTCGATTTTCTCATTCAGCACTCTTTGGAACACCTGCCAGTTTGCGCGAGAATAGCAACGCGTAACGTTTGGTTGAAAGGTACACTGATGTTTACATAAAAGCGCACCGGTAGGTGATCCGACGACAAATCGTTGACAACGGTAAGCGAAGACATGTCCACGAAGTTGTTGGACAGGACAAGATCCAGCGTGGAAGGCCGACGACCTCCTTTGGGATGGTAGGAGTGGGTCAGAGGGGCGTGGTTAAAGAAGTCGGATGAGCTCGCCCGGGAGGCGAGGATGTTTCCGGCTTTGTTTGCTCTGAAACAATTCCACTGGCGGTGGCGAGCGTTCAGGTCCCCCGCTACAAAGAATGGAACCGTTCTCCTCACCAGTGTGTTGATGTCCCGCTTGAAAGTCGTCCACGTTGAGCCACGGTGAACTCCCGGAAAGTAGACCGCGATGGGCTGCGTTCAGTATCTCGATCCCGACTGTCTCGATAGCTGAAGTGTTGATGTCAAGAATCTTGAAGTGGATGTCTTTCCTGATGGCAATCAAAACACCACCGCCACGCTCGTCGTCCTGGTTTTCTCGGTCAGCTCGAACGCATCGATAGTCAGGATGGAAGAAAGATTGTTTTGGTTTAAGCCACGTCTCCGACACGGTTGCTATGTCGATGTGGTGTCGGGAGAGAAAGTCAAAAAACTCGAGTTTCTTCGGCAGGACCGACCTGCCGTTCCAGTTAACAATTTTAAGTTGGTTGAGATTAGCCATGGTAAATATACTTGACCATCTGCTCTGCAAGAGCGTTGAACTGCTGCAGCTTTGAGCGACATCCACTCAAGCGGGCGAACATGTCCCGGGCGAGAGCCAGGAACTCGGAGATGGAGAAAAGACCTTCACCTTCAGCGTCAACATCTGGTGCAGGAGGCAAGCTTGTAGCAGACACTTGGGCATAGGTCCGATGGCCTGCTGGGAAATTGCTGGTTCTTGGACCGGACCTTTGTTGACCCAGGCTCGGAAAAGCTTCCCGAGACGTATGATTTGGTGCAGGTTGACGAACCGGTTTCTTCTTCCTCTTCTCCAACTCATCCAGAAACTTTTTCCTGGAAGGGCAGCCTTGAAAGTTGGCAGTATGACTGCCACCACAGTTGGCACACTTCAGCTTGGACTTCGAGTTGTTCTGGTCGTTTAACTCCATCTTCCTTGGCAGGCTACACACGTCGGCGAGATGCTGGCCGCCGCATTTGACACATTTAGGCGAGAGGTAGCAGTGGGTTGACCCATGGCCGAAGCGCTGACATCGGTGGCACTGGGCCACCTCATTCGGCCTCCGAGAGTAGTACCTCCACGAAACAACCACGTTGAACAACGCCTTCGTTTTTCGCAGATCCTGCAGCTTCGTCGACCCGCGATCAAAATACAGCATGTAGAGAGCATGTTGGTCAACAGCAGACTTGGACGATGACAGCACTTTTATGTCTCGTGGGAGTATGTTGACTCTGGCCAGTTCTTTCTTGACATCCTCAACCTCTGCGAGTGTTAGCCCAGAGAGCACAAATTTGGACGGAGCTTTTCCAGAAGAATCGTGGGTGAAAAACTTCACGTTCTTACTCTTCAGTACCGACACTGCTTTGTCGAACACCTCTTTTGACTTAGTCAAAGACTGCACAGACGTCCGGGTGTGCTTGAGCAGAAATGCCTCGCTCCTTGGCAAACCGTTATCGTTCAGCAGCTTGAAGACATCGCCCACCGAAAGGTCCATCACATGGATTGGGGGGAGTCTGACCTTGGTGTAGGGATTATGGGTTGCAGGATTGAATATGTAATAAATTATTAAATGAGTATTTATTATAAGATTGATATAATTCATAAATAAGAGTTAAGAGCGCAACAAAAAGTGCGCACCTTCATGAATATTGCCTTGTTAGCTAATTGTGGATTGAGTGCGAGAGCGCGCTAGCGAGCTGCGAGAGAGAACAACGAGCGTGGAAACAACGAGATGCACGCGGCCGGCGAAAGAGAGAATGAAGATTGTCAAATTTGACTCAAATCAGTTTTGTGGTTAATTTCTGTGGAATAAGACGTGTTGTTTGTTAATTGCAAAATATCTGTGTTTTTATTATAAAAGAAAGTCCCCGATCACGACAATGGCACAGTCCGGTAAGTCGAACCTTTTTGATTCATGAAAGATCATTTGTTTTGCTTGAATTGTTGTGTTGTGAAATCCAACAGTTTTGTTTACCTGCCAAGATGCAGGTCCAAAGTTTCGCTTTGTTGTTTTGCCTGTGTTTTGAAACAGGTAGATTTTTGTTTGAACTTGTTATTTGAAATTGATAAAGGCATAAAACTATCTGCGATAATTGACGGTCTTGAATTTAATGAATGATTTGCTTGTTGTTGTGATATTGGGAACGAATGTTTTGTTTTGAAGTAGTAAGTTTGGCTTTTCGTTGTGATAATTGAAAACCATGTTTTATTCTAAGTTTATGGTGGAATTTGAAGGCAAATAATTTGCTCAAAATTTGATTGTTTTTGTACAATCACATTTTTGCTTTAGATTTGATTGTTGTTGTTTGGATTGACGACCAATGTTTTGTTTTTAATTTGATGCAATGTTTAATCGTTGTTGTGGAAATTAAACTCCAATGTTTTGTTACGAATTAGACTTCAATTTTTTTCTTATTTTTGTGATTGATGAAAATCAATATTTTGTTTATAATTCGACAAAAGATTTGACAAGATTGTGGAAATTGAAAATCAATATTTCGTTTTGAATTTGATGGAGGATTAGTTTGCGATTGAAGGTAGATAATTTGTTTTTAATTTAGTTATTGTTTTGGTAATTGAAATCAAATTTGTTGTTTGAATTTTATTGTTGTTATTATAATTGACGACCAATGTTTTGTTTTGAATTTGATTGTTATGGATTGTTGTTATTATTGATGATCATGATCATTATTTTTATTTTTTATTTTGGATTGGATTCTGGTTACTTTGGTAATTGAAGACCAATGTTTATTTTTGAATAAGATAAATATTTGCTTCTTGTTAGTTTTGTTTTAAATTTAATGAAAGATATGCTTGTTGTGGCAATGACTTGATGCAAAGTCCAATAAAATCACAAATTACAAAATTTACAGGGTTATTTTTGATTGAAAGATTTGATTGTTGATGAGGGAATTATAAACCAATGTTTTGTTATGATAAGATGACAAATTTGCTTATTTTTGCGATAAATGAAAACCAATATTTTGTTTCGAGTAAGATACGAGGTTTGATTGATATTGTGGTAATCGAAAACCAGTTATTATTTTGAATATGATGAAAGATTTGCTTTTTGTTGTGGCAATCGAAGGCCAAGATTTGTTTTCTGAATTTGAGTATTGTTATTATAGAACGGTATTTTTATTCGGTTTAAAATTTCATGCAATATTTGATTGTTGTTTTATGATGGGCAATTTTGAGTTTTAAATTTGACGCAATATTTGATTGTTTATATGGTAATTGATGACCAATGTTTTGTTTTGAAGTTGATGCAAAATTTGATTATTAATTTTATGGTTAATGAAAAATGTTTAGTTCTCATTTGAATGAAGATTTGATTGTTGTTATTATTGACGAGAAGTTTTTACTGTGAATTTGATGCAATATTAGATTGTTGCTTGATGCTGTGGAAATTGAAAACTATCGTTTTAGAATTCTAATGAAATTTTTAGAAATTGACAAACAATGTTTTGCTTTGAAATTTGATTTGAGCAACGTTTTTTGCCGTTATAATTGATTAGTCATAGTTAATTTTGAAGTCTCTTCTGTGTTGGAGACTGACAAACCTCTGTGATGGTAGTCAGAAAAAAGTCTCCTCTGTGTTGGAGCCTGACAGACCTCTGCGATGGTAGTCAGAAAAAAAGTCTCCTCTGTGTTGGAGCCTGGCAGTCCCCTGCGATGGTTGTCAGAAAAAAGTCTCCTCTGTGTTGGAGCCTGACAGACCTCTGCGATGGTAGTCAGAAAAAAGTCTCCTCTGTGTTGGAGCCTGACAGACCTCTGCGATGGTAGTCAGAAAAAAGTCTCCTCTGTGTTGGAGCCTGACAGACCTCTGCGATGGTAGTCAGAAAAAAGTCTCCTCTGTGTTGGAGCCTGACAGACCTCTGCGATGGTAGTCAGAAAAAAGTCTCCTCTGTGTTGGAGCCTGACAGACCTCTGCGATGGTAGTCAGAAAAATGTCTCCTCTGTGTTGGAGCCTGACAGACCTCTGCGATGGTAGTCAGAAAAAAGTCTCCTCTGTGTTGGAGCCTGACAGACCTCTGCGATGGTAGTCAGAAAAAAGTTTCCTCTGTGTTGGAGCCTGACAGACCTCTGCGATGGTAGTCAGAAAAAGTCTCCTCTGTGTTGGAGCCTGACAGACCTCTGCGATGGTAGTCAGAAAAAAGTCTCCTCTGTGTTGGAGCCTGACAGACCTCTGCGATGGTAGTCAGAAAAAGTCTCCTCTGTGTTGGAGCCTGACAGACCTCTGCGATGGTAGTCAGAAAAAGTCTCCTCTGTGTTGGAGCCTGACAGACCTCTGTGATGGTAGTCAGATAAAAAAATGATGAATAATCTGTGCTGGAGTTCTTTGCGAAAGCAGTCAGATAACAATCTCCTCGATAAAGGAACCCGACAGACTTTTGTGATGATTTTTTTTTTAATAACTTCGCAGAAGGAGCCTTATGGATTTTAAAAATATATTGTTCAGCAAATCTTTTCATTCAATTAAGGACCGTCTTTAACATCACAAAAGAAATTAACCGAAGAAAATGAATAAATAAATTTAAATGTGAAAGTGAGCACTTTTGGTATCCACAGATAAAGCAATATGTATTTTTCCGTTATGTCTGTGAACTACCTAAAAAAATGATTTTAAATTCATCGAATAGGACTAAAACGGTTGTCACTATTACTAAAACTGGAGTTGTCCTCTCTTGAAAGATAAACCTCTAAATTGAAAGACGTTAATGATTAAGTATTCCATATTGATAGTTGTTATGGTTAATTGTTACTTTAATCGATTTACTCAGCTGTGATACAAAAGTTGCTTGAAACCCAACATTATATCACAGGGAAGTCAAAAATTTAAGTAATCGTTAACATGAACAATACATTATTAGTTAAAAAAGGTTAAATAATTCACTTAATAATTAATTTGATGCATTTTTAAATAATAAACAAAGGAATGATTAATCAACAGAAATGCTTAAAATATAATTTAAAGTGTGAGAGCGTTGCGTCACAAGAGAAAATAATACAAATATTTAAATATTAATTTTGAATTGAGAAGTATGAGTGACAATTTGAGCAACGAAAAAAAAACATTATTTTAAAAAAACTAGGAAATATTTATATTTATTTTTATTTTTCAATGCAATATCTGTTATTTGTATCAAAATAGTTCAAAATCATTCATTAATTTCGATAGAAATTATATTTATATAAAAATTATATTTATAGAAATTATATTATATAACACTGTATCATTTAATTGAGTTAAAAAAAACAAAACTTTCAGAATTTTAGTAAAGTAAATATATCAAAATTCAATTTTTTTTTTAATGAATTAAAGAAACTTTGGGGTTCTTTAATCGATTGTACTTAATTATGAAACCAAACTTTTTCAAATTACATAACAGGAGTTTATCAGCAAAGAAAAAGTTAAAATTTTAAATAAGAAAAGAAATTATTGACAGGGATAGTAAAGATCGTGATTTAAAAAAAAATTAAGTTTCTGTGAACAATCTACTCAAGTAATATATCAAAGTTGCTTGGAACCCATTTTACATTACGAGAAAAATAAAACAAAATATTTAAAAATAAAACATTAAAAAAATCTTTCAGCTGTTTTTAGATAAGCAAGATACGTTTTGAAGGAATTTATGGTTAGGGTATTGTATCCTCCGTGTTGAAGCCAGACAGACCTCTGCGGTGGTAGTTTGAAAAATGTTTCGCCTGAGCTGGAACCCTTTGAGAAAGTAGTCAGATTGCAATCTATACATCTATGCATTACAAGAATAATTGAATAAAATATGTTTTTGTTGTTATCTGATAAGCACAGTACATTTTGAAGGTATTTATAAATAAAATGACCTTAAACATTGTTTTGATCATGATTAAATGTAACATTGAATAATCTAATCTACGGTAATATCAAAAGTGCTTGAATCCATACCTTTAGCTACAATAAATACAATTTGAAGAGAAAATTAATTTGACATATAATAGAAATCGAATATAGCGGAACGGCATTTATTTCAGTTTATATATTTTATTTTTATTGCAACAATTTACCACATGATTTTGTTTTATTCATTAGAATAATATTTTCTGAACTATGTTTTGTTTCAAGATAAACAAAAATATTATTAAGTAGACACAACAGAGAAAAAAAAAACTCTTCGGTAAAAACTATCGTTTGTCTGGTTTAAAGATCACGTAAGTGAATATTAATAGAAAGTTCAAAATTTTTAATATAAAAGTTGAAAAATTTTGATACTACCATGCATTTACAGAACAAAATCGTTAAATCGGTAATTTTTTTTTAAGAAAGCTTTTGTGGCATGAATAAACAACATTTGATTTTATTTTTTTATAAAAAAATGTATTTTGTGCTGCAAAGCACATTTTGAGCATTAATTGAATTATATTATTTTTGCAATTTGCTTCAGTTATTGAGATTGCTTTTCAAGAAATCATCTTAAACTGAAATATGGACTATTTTTTATTTTATAAAAGTGTACCGGTACTGATGAAAACAAATTCTTCGAAAATATTACTGATTTTGCATTTTAGTAATTTTTGCCATGATTTACTAACAGTTTCAAAATTAGTTAAAATGCGGTAATTTTTGATACAATGTTGAGCGGTGTACGCACATCGGAAGGAACCGGTCAAGAAAAAATTCAAATGGGCAGCAGTAGAAGCGAAAGCGAGCCAGATAGGGTGAAGAAAAGCCCTAAGAAAACGCTCCCTCTCCTTTGTTATGCTGTTCGTGAAGCTGTTTCTTGACCCCTTTCCTTCCGATCTCCATACTAGCCTTTATTAAAAAAAAAATGTTGTTTGTTTTAGCTGTACAGCTTGGTTGGGAATAAATTACAGAAAAGTACAGATAAAAATATTGAAAATGAGAAAGGAATAAGCTTGCTTGTAGATCCATTTTGGGTGTTTTTGGGTATTAATTACAAACATATACTTTTCGTCACGTCTGCATTTAATATTAAAATCAGTTAATGTTTACCTTCAAGTCCCGTCTGGTGGATCAATCGGACGTGGCACTGGGCTTGGGCTCATAATTCATAGATCGGTTTGAACTCCGTGGCAGGCGCACATAAATTCAAAGTGTAAATTTGAGTAAAAACAATATCTGCGCCTGTCATAATTTTTGTTTCAGATTTTTTTTAAATAAGTTAAATAAATTACCACATTGTATATATTTTTAGAAATGTTTATTCTTTTTTTTTTTATGGTACACATAAATTTAAAACTTTAAAACGCCGGGATTATGCTTCATTTGTTATTTAAGTCAGCAAAATGTTAGATTTTGAATTTAGAACACATTGTTTTATATTTCATATTCACAAAATGATAATAAATAAAAATAATGTGATTCCATTTAATTCGAAATGTTAAAAAAAATAAAAATTGATTTTGAATTTGAATTTTTATTTTTTTTTAAATCGTGTTGTGTTGTTTCAGCAATGTTTGTAAAATTTGCTTTTTAATTTTAAATTACATAAAATTTAAAGAAAATCAGGTAAAAATCACTAATCTCGTATTGCATAAAAATTGATAAACCTGCGTTTATTTGAGAAATATTTGTGGTTTTTGTTTTCTCCTCGTTTTTTTCTTTTTCTTATATTTTCAGGTGTTATAAATTTTCAACCTCATCAGCGCATTCCATTTGCTACAACTCCTGCGATCGGATGTCAGTCTCTTGGACAACATAGATGAAACATTTCGAAGACTGCGCTTTCGTATTTAGATCAGCATGAAAACAAAGTCGAGGAACCCGACGAAAATCTTTTAGGAAATTAAAAAAACATTGATTGATTTAGCATTCATGCAATTTTTCTGTTAGGAATTATGATTGATATTCGTCATCTAGAGAGTAGAAAAGAGGGAGAATGTAGGGATTATGGGTTGCAGGATTGAATATGTAATAAATTATTAAATGAGTATTTATTATAAGATTGATATAATTCATAAATAAGAGTTAAGAGCGCAACAAAAGTGCGCACCTTCATGAATATTGCCTTGTTAGCTAATTGTGGATTGAGTGCGAGAGCGCGCTAGCGAGCTGCGAGAGAGAACAACGAGCGTGGAAACAACGAGATGCGCGCGGCCGGCGAAAGAGAGAATGAAGATTGTCAAATCAGTTTTGTGGTTAATTTCTGTGGAATAAGACGTGTTGTTTGTTAATTGCAAAATATCTGTGTTTTTATTATAAAAGAAAGTCCCCGATCACGACACTTGGGAGCTTTCTTTGCTTGTTCCACTCCGTTTTGCCCGTCACTGTTGTCGTCGTCGTCGAGTATATCGAAATCATTCCGCAGGGGAATGAATGGTGGAATGCTGTTGTTGCTGGTGTTCATCGTGTTGTCGATCGTAACTCCTCCGCCACCGCCCGGTACGGCGGGCAGGCTTGTTGGGATCGGGATCAGCGGTATGTCTTTGAGCAGACCTTCGTCGTACAGGCTCAGTTTTTGTGAGGTTATGTTCACTCCTCCTCGGGTGGAATTCTTCTGGATGGATCCTACCGTGGTCCGGGTGGACGCATCCTGTGTGCCCTGGCTTAGCGCAACTTTAGGTTTCCCCAGGATGTCGAATCGCGGATTTTAGCAGCGATCGCGTCGAGAATTCGCAAAAAACAGCGCAGCGCGAGAATGCTTGTTTGTTGTCATCCAAGTAGGGATGCTCACTCGTCATGTTTTATTGATTTGACAGGTTCTTCTTTTCGAGACGGGACAACGCAGATATTTTGCAACAGACACCTCTCATTCTTCTCTGTGCCGCGCAAGAGACAAGTCGAATAAAAAGTATCCAGGTTTTTAAGCGAAGATGGCGTTTGAATGGTTAACGTCCAAAATGTCAAAATCGCGCAGTAGCACCAACATTAGAAAAAAAAATGTGGCGATCATGGCATGGCATACTTTTTTCGCAATGTTGGTACCACTGCGCGATTTTGACAATTCGGGCGTTCACCATTCGAACGCCATTTTCGCTTAAAAACCTGGATACCCAAAAAGACCCGTATCCACCGACTCCGGCTCCGACTCCGACTCCACATCCCTGCTTTTTTCTGAAGGTACTCAGAGAAATGTCCGACAATAGCGACCAAATAAAAATTACAGCTACAAAATGACATAAGTTTCAACTGAGAGACTCGGTAAAAATTTACTGAGCTTTCTGTAAAAAACAAGGTTTTTAGCTGAGTAGGGGAGAGTGGGGAGACTTGATCCCCGGGGAGACTTGATCCCAAGCCTGTATCTCGTCAGCATGTGGGTAAAACAATTAGCTTTGTTCTAGAAAGTTGTGCGAAATTGACTAAAACTCATTGTAGAAAACAAAGAAAAAAATTAAAAATGTTTGGATTGAGTTACACACATTTTTCTAAGAAGTGCTGCAAAAACTTCCAAGAGATCTTTTTCTTTGTTTTGATAAGTATAGAAAACACTCAAAAATTATTCAAAAAATATTTTTATACATGAATTATTTGATAAACATATCAACTCCAAAACCCTTACGCATTTGACGTTAAATTTATCGCCATACTATTTTAACAATCAATTGTTTAAAAAGTGCGTTAAGGAGACTTGATCCCTGCATTTTACAGTCACTGAAATCAGCCTGAAGATTAAATAATTTGGCTGGGTTTACGTACATAGTTTCCTTTAGTATAGTTGTACATAACTAACTGCAGTTTGAACCATTTTTCAATAGTTTTGTAAACAAAAATTACCAGCTTTCGTAAACATGCTCATTTTTGGTCTAAAAAAGAAAATTTGAAGTTTTTAAATATTTTACATGCTAAACTTGTTATATTTTGAACACAAACGTACAGGTTTAATGTGAAATTGCTGTTTCTTATAGAAAATAAAAAGTTTGGATGAATAAGAAACATTTTGCTTAAGATTTCTTCAAAATGTTGAAAGGGGGATCAAATTACCCCCAACATTTTGAAAATGCCGGTTTAAAATATTTTTTTAAATAGCTTGGCATTATTCGAAGAGTTTATCTGATGAAATACCCTTATCAGCCAAACATAGTTAAATGTTTAAGCTTTCAATTCATGCAAAAAGATCATAGTTTTGTGAGAAATTGACAGAGTTATGTGCGATACAAAAAAAGGGGATCAAGTCTCCCCACTCTCCCCTACTCGGTAATTAAATTACCGAGTACCAATAATTTACCGGAAACTAGGGTTTACTAAGTAGCTCAGTGAAATAAGTACTGAAGTACGGTATTTTGAGCGATTTTTTTGCCGTAGCTCAGTATATTTCCTAAATTTAACTGACAGTTCAGAATTTTTTTATTTTTACAGGGTAATTTCGGTAATTTTTTTACCGAGTATTGCGTCCCTGATTTAGTGTGTAGAATTTTAGTTTTAGTCGTTAAACTACGCGTCTAGGGGTTGGTCAGAATTAATGTTTTTATTATTCGTTAATCTATTGACGAGGGTTTTGATATTTTATCAATAGACTGACAAATAGTTGAGCTGGCGTTCCCACCGTGTATTATAAATCTCGGTTCAATTTGACAGCTGATAAACAAAAACATGTGCTTGCCTGACCCGCGATTTTTAGGTTTAAATACTGTAGCGGAAAATAAAGTTAAAAACGGATCTTATCCGGAATCAACGGAATCTGTGTGCGTGGACGGGGCGGTGGCCGCCTAAAGGAGAAGATTTTTCTATCAAAAACGAGGACGGAACCAGGAAAGCTTGTATTTATTTCGTATTTTATTTCATTCCCCACAATTTCTTCCCTTTTCCAGCATCCCCGGCTGGACTTTTGCTGTGGCTTCTGAGGAACTGTCTTCAGAACTACACATCAATATGGCTCACAATCTGTAGAATACTACCAGGAAGAACGCATGAGAACAGGCCGTACAGGCAGACATGGGAAGTTCCTTCATCACGACTTCCGGTGTAGCTTTGGCCAATTAAATCGAGGCTATCATTATGAAAGTTGCAGTTTATTTTTCTCAAAATGTCCAATCATCGCTAGCGTTCTTGCCAAGTACAAGACCTGTTACAGGATGCACATGAAAACATACCCCTCCTCACCCCCTTTTTTTATTAGCTCATCAATAAAAAGCAAATACATTTCTTTATTTACGAATAAAACTGAATAAACTCAAAATTTAAAGCTGCTAGTATCTGTGTTTCTTTTTCAATTTTTCGTTGTGGCTTTTTTTACCTGCTATTCAGTAGTGAACAATTTGATCGCCGCGATCGCGATGGATGCTTCGTTGGAAAGTATCCCACTAAACGGTCGGTTTCGGTTCTGGTTGAAAAAGTGCAGCCTGAACGTTCCGTTGACGCTCTGCTGCACCATCCGCGGGTCCTCCAGCAGTGCCGCCTGCTTCGAGGACAAACTACTCGTACTCGATCAACCCCGCGACCGACAGCGTCAGCGAAGAGGACGACGATGAGATGGTCGTCTCCGCGGACAGTTTGAGCTCTTCAATCATGAGACGTTCCTCCTCGTCGGTTGGAAGTTCCATTATTGTGATGATCATGTCGTTGATGGTTGGATTGATAAGCTTCAGCAGCAGGATAGCCTCTCAATTGGTCCTGGTTAGTCACGTTGTGGTCGCACTTGCGGCACCGGAGGGATCGCTTTATCGAGACCAGCTTGTCCTGCGGATAGGGCTTTTTCATCGTGAACGGTTTCTTAGCCGGTTGAGCCAGCCTCTGCTGCCGAGTCGTAATGTTTTTCTGCTGAATCGGCTTCGTTAGCAAATTCTCCGGAAGTTCATCAACGGCTTCACTCACGATGGATCGGTTGATCAGCGACGGCGTAGCCTTAATCTGCTTGGTCCAACCCATCGTCAGCCCGGTTCGATCCGTCAAGCTCAGAAACTTGCTCGTATTCTGCGTCTTCCGACGCCACCTGCTCCTGCTTTTCATGAAACACAACCGACTGGACTGCAGCAGCTGTCCAAACCGAGTCGCATACGTACTCCAGCTCCGGCCATTGCCCTGTCGTCACTGGTTGCCGGCCGTAGGCGGTTCCTCCTTCTTCCCCTCCTCACCAGCAGTAGCGGCTACGTCAGCACGTCGACATTCCACAGCACCACGGTGATTGGCCAGTTTCCGCCCAAATTGCTTAGGGTGTTGAGCAGTGCCATGTATGTTCCGTCGACGGCCGGGTCGCTAATTCGCGCGAAAAACGCCTGCACCGCATCGGATCGGATAGAAGTAGTACGGAACGTGGTGGTCGTAGATCATGGCCGGGTGAACCAGACGACGGCCGCGGCGAGCAGCGTTAGGGCGATTTGGTAGGGGATGACTTTGACCTAAATTGCAACGCTTCAGCATTGTCAGCGCCCGCTCGTCGACGGCAATGTCCTGCGTGGCGGCGAGGAAGTTCAGCGCGAAAAAGATCCCCGTCAGGATGGGAATGTTGGGCGCGATGTAGGACACCACTTCATCTCCCTCGGAGTTTCCCAACCGATTCACGTGCAGACTGAGGATCAACATAAACAACCCGATCAGGTACTGCGCCAGCTATAGCGCGACCTGTACAGCGAGTCGACGATCGGCGCCCACAGCAGCCCACTGCTGAAGTCGGCCTGAAATGTTTAACAATTGTTATCGCGACGTGTAAACGGAATCGACGTAACACCTTATTATGTGGCCCTCTTAAACCTTGCGGTTTCGTCAACGGATCCACAGGCGTGTATCGTTCTTTTGCGACAAGACTCCGCCTCCCGGGTCTCCTAAGTGTGAAGGTATGGCACGGGGAGAGGGCACCGAAAACCTATATTTACACTTAGAATTTATTTGCGTCCGCCTCGGGATTCGAACCGGCGACCTCTGGATTGTGAGTCCAGTGCGCGGTCCGATTGATCCACACAGGCAGACATCGCGACGTGTAATGCCCGTGATAAACTCATCCCATATCAACCCCATCGAGATAAGACGCATCACCGGCCCAACCATCAACTCGCACCTGTTGTTTGTAGCTGGCGCTGCGATTCCGATTGGAATGCCCTGCAGCAGGTACAGAAAGAATAGGATGGCAATGTTGCCCCAGTCGCAGTGCAGGTCGCTCTCATCGTGTTTGCCCTCTTCATGGACAACGCCGGCATTGGTTCGTTTGGCCACCAGAAGCTGCTCCTCCTCCGCGTGCCGCTTCCGAACACCCATCGGGTTCAGTTTGTTGCTGGTGCTGGTCCCGTTACAATCATTTGCAGGTTCGTTGATTCACGGAATCTTCCAGCTGGCGCTGTCCGTGGCTAGGTTGGGATTGTCGTCCAGGACCCTCCTGATGTGTCCCTTAACCACTCCTACTTCGGGACGTATCTTTGCCCAAAACACCGAGTGTAACATAATCTGAAAAGGAAAGAAATACATCTAATACAATTCCACCAGATCTTAGAAGACTATATTAAAAATTGGATTGCGGTTGGTTCTGTTATGAGAATGGCAGCGATTCCCAGTGTTTTGACTGCATTTTCTTCCGGATAGGCCGTTTCCGATGCCTACTGCTGTGAATATTATTTTTTTTTTCTTTGCTGGCACACAAATTAACTTACCATTTCAGGGGATTCATCAAACTGAACTTAAAAAAAAAGCACCGAACACTTTTACAACACTTCCTTACCGCCTGAGCGCAACAACAGCAATGAAAAAAATGGCGTCCCACACGCATCACACGCTCAAATAATTAGGGTGGGAAACCAAGGTTTGTGAAAACGGTGAAAATGAAAAGGTTGGTTTGCGTCAATAAATTAACGAAATATCAATACTTTAACTATCTATGTTAATGTGTTAATAATCTATTAACCTATATGTCCACCCCCTAGCTACGCGTTTTATTCGGCGGCGATTCCGTTCCCACATTGGTGACCCGCGACGCTGAAAAGAGGTGGAAAATTGACCTCGACGACCGCTCTCCGCGAAACTTCCAGCGAAAACAGATTTTTTTCTCGCCGCTCGCAACCGACGGCATCTTGGGGCACTGACTACGCCACCGCTGAATCAGCAGACCAAGATGGAAGCGCAAACACAGACAAACGAGACAAACAATGCTGCCACCTCAGATGTCACCGCGGCAGTTGCAGTGAAGCTTCCAGAAATTTGGAAGAACGACCCAAGGATGTGGTTTGCTCAAGCGGAAGCACAGTTTGCTCTCGCGGGTGTGGTACAGGACGAAACAAAATACTACCACATCATCAGCAAGCTCGACCAAACTGTCATTATCCAAGTGGCCGACATCGTGACAGAACCCCCGAAGGAAAACAAATACCCAGCAGTGAAGGGACGGCTGTTCTCACGAAAGTTGGAGCAGCTGCTGAACTCTTGCGACCTCGGGGACAGGCGGCCATCTCATCTCTTGGCCCGTATGCTGGAACTCGCAGCTGGTTTGAACGTGAACGAAAGTGTGCTGCGGATGCTGTTTATCCAGCGAATGTCAGAACGCGTCAAGACAATCCTGTCAATTTGCGATGGAAACACGCTGCAGCAACTGGCAAACACGCACAGCAGTGCCGTGAACCGTGCGTCTTCAAGGACTCAAAAAACTAGGTTGCAGTTCACCTGAAACGGCGAAGGTGAACGGAGCAACAGAAAGTCGCCGCTTACTGCTCAACGCTCGTCCGCTCGTCCAGTTGCCGCTATCTTATCGAAACGGGATCGGATGTTTCTATAGTACCTGCGACAAAGAAGGACCGCCTCAATGGACCGTCGTTGTTCCGTTTACACGCTGCGAATGAGACGGTGATAAAAACCTACGACTCCCGTTTCATCACGACTTGGGGCTCCGACGGCAGTTTCGTTGGAACTTCATCGTAGCGGATGTAAGTGTCGCTATCATCGGAGCTGATTTCCTAGTTTTTTTTGGATTGTTGGTGGATCTCAAGAACAGCCGGCTCATCGACGGGAAAACGAACCTACAGTGTGTGGGCGGCCTCTCCGCAGCTGAATTTCATACGGTGAGAACAGTTGATTCCAGCCATCCGTTCAAGGACTTGCTGCTGCGGTTTTTGGCATTGCTCAATGTCTACAAGCGTTTCATCCCTCAAGCAACCGACCAGCTTGACAGTTATTTCGTGACGCTTTTCTGTCGCGAAATAACTGTCAAGCATGTTTGGGTTTGTTTGAGTCGTGAGTGAAAAAATCGTGGAGTTCTATGTGGATTTATGATGAACTGAGACAATTATGTTTAATCAGTGATTAAAATCATATGCTCCGGTGCATCAGGGGTTCAAACTAGCATCCGAACTGTTTTCGTTAGGTCATGAGATGATTTTTAGTTTGTTCCCAGCTTCAGGAGGAGACACAGAATATCAAGAATTTTGGTCACAATCTTGGGCTGGGTTGCTATATGGCCTCAAAAAAATGAATCTGGTCCGTTAGTCCCATCACGAGTTAGTTATGATGATCCGGTTGCTGATTTGGGGGGCTCAAGAAAATATAAAATTTGGATTGACCTTTTGAAACCCGAGCTTGCCGTCATCAGCCTTTTCAGGCTGGACTTCATGGAATTATCCATCAAATTCACACCCATAGATCGATTTCTGGCAGAACTTTGAGGTTGGTTCTGATAGAAAGTCAGAGGTGTCTAGAAACAGGTCTTCATTTGACAGAGGTAGTACTTGGAATGGTGATCGCAGTGTGTTAACTAGCGTATAGCACTCTGCGATCTACACAGAAAAAATATATGTAAATGTCCATGTCATGTAAACCATGTTTCAAATGTAAATTCACTTAATGTAATGTTAAAATGTAATGTAAAAAGTCAAATTCCATGTAATTAGCCATAATGTAAATTTAAATCTAATGTAATTGATGCTTCTCATGTAAATATTCATATGTTTGTTTAAATGTTGACGAATCGGAAGTAGAGAGCCTGGATCTTATTAGAGAACGGACATCTCAAACCAAAAGTACCAATCGAAGCACGAGAACTGTCAAACGGAGGTACCAATCGAGCAAAATCCTTTGTCTTATGCTCGTTTGGTACCTCCGTTTGACAGTTCTCGTGCTTCGATTGGTACTTTTGGTTTGAGATGTCCGTTCTCTAATAAGATCCAGGCTCTCTAATCGGAAGCATGTAAATCTTAAAAATAATGTAAAAGTTATCGCAATTTCGCAATTTTCAGTGTAAGAACGGGCCTTGACCGATCTTATGGACCAGGTTCCCGACGAACACGCACTGCCCTTACACCTACATCTTACCACGGGATTGAAACTCGTCTAAAAAACCTGTATCATTTTCTCATTCGAAACAGTGGCGCCACGTGGTGGTAGCTGCCCTGTTTATTACACTGTGAAATTATCCATGGCCAATCCAAGGAACCATAAGGTGACAACAGAAATGTCCGTCCAAAAGGGGTGCTGCAAAATAACTTATTATTTTTAACAAATTTTCGAACAAATCAGCAACGAATTACAAGTTTGACAGTCGAACTACACTTAAAAGTTGGTTTTGTTATTTGTTTTTGCAAAACCGCATTTTTTTAACGAAAGTGCTAAAAATATTCGTAATCACCTTTTGCCACTTGGTGGCGCTTTGCGTTAGTACGTGTGTGGTCGATGTTTGCGGACGTGCACGCAGAACACAGAACAGTGAGAACTAGCGAAAATGTCTCACTTTCTTCTAATACAAGTCGCCATATTGAAATTGCTTGAAGATTCATACCCGTGATCTTACCCTTGCTCTGAGTCAGTACGAGCAACACGCTAGAACACGCTTTGAGTGTTCGTGCCAGGCATGCACACCTTCTTTTCCGGTTACGCATTTTAACTCGGCCGGTGGTGGTACATTACGTAGGGTTTGATGTAAGTATAAGCGCCTAACCATTTACAGTGTATCTATCAATTTTCAGTAAAGCAAAAAACTGTTTAATTTTTAGTTTGAATTCAAAAACTAATTGTTATTTACAGTGTATTGTTTTCTCCTGAAATCTTGCCTAATGTTGAGTCGTGTTAATCTGTTGCTATTTCTTCTGTCGCGGTGTTTTGTTACATTGTTTTGAACCTAAGCATGTTATTCAAAAATTTATCAAAAGTACAATAATGTTATGTGTGTGACTGTGAATAAGGACTCAAATCTTACTTGTTTGAAGAAAAGGGCGTAGATTAAAACAATAGACAATAAAGGAAAAAGCATACTACATAAAGTTCGCTACTGAAAGAATAATTGTATGTTGAAGGAAAGAAGAGTAAAAGCTGTATGAAGTAGATTAAAAATATAGGCAATAATTTATGAAAAAAGCTTTGTGATAAAGATAAATAATATCATATAAGCTTAGGTAGCATTAATGACAACTTTAGGAGCCGGTTAAAATAATATTTTATTAATAAATAAATTAGACAATGAATAAAGAATACATCAAATATGAACAGGAATTAACCTCGTTCGCATATTAAGGAGATCAGTTTTTGTTAGGGAAAACACATAGCAGTTAAAATTGGCAAATTGAGTAGAGAAGACTTGAAAGATAAGTGAACCAGAACTAAAGTAGTTGGAGATAATTAGAAGAGATACTCCGAGTTGCGATGTTCTAGGTACATCCACAACAGTTCGTTCAACATGCTGTGAATCAAAACAATACCTTCTGCAATCACAAATTACTTCCCTTTCCCACATTGCCGCTTTATAATGTAGTCCATGCTCTGCAAAGAAAGGGATGTTAGTAAAATATAAACACTTTAAAATAATGATACAGTTACTTGCGGGAACCTGAGTGAAATCAGGGTTTCTGATGTTGTTGCTGTTGACTCCAGTGTGATAATATCACTCCGAAGTGGTTGTCGTGGTGCAATCGTTCTCCAACCGTAGGCCCAGACACGACATGAAAATGAAAACAAACGAATTAGAAAATCAGTAATACATAATAAAGAAATAGAAGATAGATAGTAGCTGAAAGGGGAAAGAAGAGAAACCCCGTATTGCGATGTATCAGGTACATCCACAACAGTTAACTCAACATGCTGTGAATCAAAACAATACCGTCTACAATCTTCCCTTCCCACATTGCGCATCCCTTTCTTTTGGCCGTCTCGACTCTGACCCTCGCTGGTCAAAGGTTTACGAGTTCGTTTCCACAGGCCACCAGCAAGGTCACGTGTTGTCATCATGATGACGAAACCAAGCCAACGTGGAGGTAAGAAAATGGGTAACTTGCAAGAAACCAGAGCAGCTGTTTTGACCAAGATCAACTAACAGCACTACGGATGTAGTTCCGCTCCTTCCAGGATGTTCCTCACCGGGTGTCAACCGAAAAGATATCATTTCACACTTGGCCTGCATAAAAAAAATAATAATGTAAAAGTTATCAATGTAAAATTTGAAAACATGTAAAGTCCAACAAAGAGTGCTGCTGCGAATGACAGCTGGCAAAACAAAAGTGTTTTATTTGGTGGTTGGATGCTGCGCGGCGCGGAGTCGTAATCGTGATGTTTGTTAAACAGAATAAATTAGTTTCGTTATGCCATATTATAACAGCGGGATGAGACCAAGTACCGGGCAACCAAAATGCATAACGCAAAATCCGTCAGAATGCGCAGTGTTCAATTATAATTACAAGTAAGTACAGCATTATTGTATTTGTCATTTCACTCGCTTTTGTAAGTGATTTTAATCTTCAGCGATCAGTTTTCAGGGAGATTCCTCAAATAGTTACCTAATTAACCGCTCGAACAGTATTGTACGGAGTATCTGCAGCGTTTCATGATCGTACACGTCATCTTACGAAGCTGGCCGCTGACTCCTACACGGTTACAAAAAATCCCACTTTTGGGAGTTCAGATATCCCACTTTTGCCAGTTCGCTGAAGCGAACTCGAAAAAGTGTGATTTCTCGAACTTGTGAAATGGTGAAAATCATGAAAAAACAAGATCGATTCATCGAACTCCCAAACTGAGGCTCAAGCGGAGGACAACTGTCTGATCTGACCAATACAAACAAAGAACGAAATCCGAAACCGCGATGAACCTTTCTTCAGCAAAAACTGCACACTTTAGCAAGATTTCTTCCGTTTTTCACCCTTCAAACACCCCACCAACAGCCCCCACCCTCCCAAACCCTTCTCTCCCCTCAGGCTCCACCAAACCGCCTCCGGAACTGGCAATTTTCTATTTTGGCCTCCACCAATTTTCTCTTCCGGTCTATTGCAATTCTTGCTCGCATGACCCAAACAATTCATTCACATCAATGTTTTAGCATCACCCTAAACCCAAACTTCACACTGCCACATGCATGGACGCACGCCGAAAGCCAACCACGGTGGCGCACACCAATACAAACAAAACGCATCGAGAAAAAAAAACTGAAGAGCTCAGCGACGCCGGGCTAAAACAAATCACTCAGTAATGCACTTAATTAAACACTTTCTTCAAAAACTCCATCATTCCCGAATGGACGCAACACTATTTAGTAGATTAAAACACTTTTTGAACCGAAACCCCGGTTCCGAACTGTTAAAAAAACGAAAACAATCGAGCGCGATTTCCAGCAAGACCACGTCCTGTCAGTGTTGCCAGACCCACTCATGAGGGCTACAGGACACTAAATATCACTAAATGAGCACTTAATTTTAGCACTGAAAAACATTCAAAATGGCGACACCTGAAATTTGACTTTTGAACTTTGTATGGTGATTTGTAGGGAAACTATGAGGGCACTAAATTAGTGGTATAGGGCACTAAATAGCACTAAATGAGCACTAAATTTTAGCACTGAAAAACATTCAAAATGGCGACATCTGAAATTTGACTTTTGAACTTTGTATGGCGATTTGTATGGAAACTATGAGGGCACTAAATGTGGGGTATAGGGCACTAAATAGCACTAAATGAGCACTAAATTTTAGCACTGAAAAACATTCAAAATGGCGACATCTGAAATTTGACTTTTGAACTTTGTATGTCGATTTGTATGGAAACTATGAGGGCACTAAATGTGGGGTATAGGGCACTTAATAGCACTAAATGAGCACTAAATTTTAGTACTGAAACACATCAAAATGGCGACATCTAAAATTTGACTTTTGAACTTTGTATGGTGATTTGTATGGAAACTATGAGGGCGCTAAATGTGGGATATAGGGCACTAAATAGCACTAAATGAGCACTAAATTTTAGCACGAAAAAACATTCAAAATGGTGACATCTGAGATTTGACTTTTGAACATTGTACGGCGATTTGTATGGAAACTATGAGGGCACTAAATGTGGGGTATAGGGCACTAAAAAGCACTAAATGAGCACTAAATTTTAGCACGAAAATACATTCAAAATGGCGACATCTGAAATTTGACTTTTGAACTTTGTATGGTGATTTGTATGGAAACTATGAGGGCACTAAATGTGGGGTATATGGCACTTAAAAGCACTAAATGAGCACTACATTTTAGCACAAAAAACATTCAAAATGGTGACATCTGAAATTTGACTTTTGAACTTTGTATGGCGATTTGTATGGAAACTATGAGAGCACTAAATAGCACTAAATGAGCACTAAATTTTAGCACGAAAAAACATTCAAAATGGCGACATCTGAGATTTGACTTTTAAACTTTGTATGGCGATTTGTATGGAAATGAGCACTAAATTTTAGCACAAAAAAAATCAAAATGGCGACATGTGTCATCTGGCTTGTATTTCAAATTTTTGTATGGCGATTTGTATGGAAACTATGAGGGCACTAAATATCGGGTATAGGACACTAAATAGCACTAAATGAGCACTAAATTTTAGCACAAAGAAAATTCAAAATGGCGACATGTGTCATCTGGCTTGTATTTCAAAATTTTGTATGGCGATTTGTATGGAAACTATGAGGGCACTAAATATGGGGTATAGGGCACTAAATGAGCACTAAATTTTAGCACAAAGAAAATTCAAAATGGCGACATGTGTCATCTGGCTTGTATTTCATATTTTGTATGGCAATTTGTATGGAAACTATAAGGGCACTAAATGTGGGGTATAGGGCACTAAATAGCACTAAATGAGCACTAAATTTTAGCACAAAGAAAATTCAAAATGGCGACATGTGTCATCTGGCTTGTATTTCAAAATTTTGTATGGCGATTTGTATGGAAACTATGAGGGCACTAAATATGGGATATAGGGCACTAAATGAGCACTAAATTTTAGCACAAAGAAAATTCAAAATGGCGACATGTGTCATCTGGCTTGTATTTCAAATTTTGTATGGCAATTTGTATGGAAACTATGAGGGCACTAAATGTGGGGTATAGGGCACTAAATAGCACTAAATGAGCACTAAGTTTTAGCACAAAGAAAATTCTAAATGGCGACATGTGTCATCTGGCTTGTATAGACCGCGGGACTCAAAATCCGGAACGGGTCAACCTACGGAATCAGGCGCTGGCCATGGGAGTTCGCCCTCTATTCGGACGATGCGGAGCGCTCGGACTCGGTGGATGAAATCGTGGACGAAGCGCGCCGGCCAAAACAGGATCCGCTCAAACGGGGTTGTCCGGTGAAAGATCCCTCTCCCCGTAAGGAACGGACGAGGAAGCAATGGCGCATTACGATCTGGACGATGTGGCGATCGTGGAGGACGCGGAACAGCCACTGACGTACGAATTGTCCGGTTCGGACACGGAGAAGGAAATCGAGTGGGTCAAGCAGAAGCAGCGTGAGCAGACCAAGAATAGGGTGAGGTGTACGATAAGAGTACGGAGGAGTAAGAGGGAAGAATAGTGAGGAGAAGGAGAAGCAGTTGGACTTTTTTGAGCGGAAACGGTTCCTGCTGGATGACGACGTGGGTGCCGTGGATGTGATCAAGCTGGAGCGGTTAAAAACTTTAGTTGCCGGTACAATCGACCAAAACTGAATGATCAAGGCGAGCCAATCTTGGTTTAGCAAGCACCTGGAGTAGTTTTTTTTTTACAAAATTGATCCTCGAGCTTGCTCAAATACGTAAGTGAGCCGAACTTGCAGTTTTGAAGAATCTTTTATTGATCATTGATCAAATGCGGTCCTAAATAAAGCAGTTTATATAGCAATAACTAAAATTGCTTATTTATTTATTTAGAAAAAGCTAGGAATCTCCGATCCACTGTTCCGGTTTACGACTGTCCAGGTCGAAACCCTTAAGCAGACATTCCTGCTTGCTATCCGGCCGCCTAACTGACGAATGCTTCCCGTCGTTGTTCCGGCAGTCATTGCTAAACTTCAACTCAAACGTGACCATCACCCACGAATCGACGAGCTTGTCTAAATATTTCAAGCACTCGGCAAAACCCTTTTGGAACGGAACTAAATCTACTTCTGGTTCCCTTGAGTCCACGACCGGTTCCTGCTTCTTGCAAACACCTGTTCTTTGTTCGTTCTTCCCCGCTGTCTTTGGACATGGTTCCAGACAGTTTGTTATTGTTGCCGTCGTAATTTTTCACCGCTGCTACTGAAGGTTCTCCGACAGCCTTAACGACCAAGGCATCACCGATCAACCACTCGAATGTTTTATTCAGGTGGAACTTTTCCGCGACGTACTTTGGTTACTGGAAGCGTTTTCGTGATAATCAAATATTCAACAAAAGTGCGGGGCGTAGTTTTATAGTTTTACTCATATAAACTAAACCAATCAACTGAAAAATTTGATATTATTTTATTCAGAAATCCCGTTCACATTTGTTATATTCATTACGAAAAATCCCAATCCCAATAATACGACACGTTTTCGACCGAAACGTGTTCTGAAGGAATCTCCCGTTGGTGTGCACCAAGACGGTCAAGCAATTTCCCCACGTAATCATGACCAAAAACTCATCGAACGTACTTCCCTCGAAGCTTTCATCCTTGGTTTCCAGCTAAGTCATCTTCTGGGGTCGTTCCGGCTTCAAAAATCACTCTGGCTGGTGGTAAACTTCGTTGAACAGCTCGGCCTGCGTGGCGTAGTCCTAGATGACGAAGATGAACGGATGGTTGCAGTGAAACATGGCTGGATCGTCAGGTCGCGACGATCGGAAGCTGAACACGACTGTCGCGGATGCCACCGTCGCGACGGTGATCTTGAACTTTACCAGCACTTCACCGACCTGGACTTTCTTCGAGAAGCCGGAGAAGTTGGCCGAATTTTCGAACAGCTTGCCCATGCCTCGGCCCAGTACGGTCTTCATGTCGACGGGACGCGGAAATAATGCCCTCGTTATTGCCCCGCAGAGGATGTTCGGCGACGAGGTGAGGCGGGCAAGGAGTTTGTCAGTGCGTTGGATTCGGTAGGGGAGGGGGGGGGGGGGTAGGAACACGAACATCGAAACGCGGGACGCTTCGTCCTGACCGGTGTAGGGCAGCTCCAGGATGTGGCATCCGAGCTTCTCGTTGGCGGCTGGTGGAGGGACGAACCGGTTAGGTATTTGACAGCACAGTTGTTGATTGTAGATTACTCACCATGGTTGAAGGTTCCCTGGACGTGCATCATGTCGACAAACTCCTGGCGCTCGTTCGAAACGTAAAAGATCTCCTTCTGGGTCTCCTCTGGCTTGAATTTGCTCTGCCAGGTTCCCTACAAACGATCGTTTCAATTAACCACTGTAACTCTATCAAAGTTATTCAAACCCACCTTGAAGTAGGCAGCATTGGCGATCGCCAGCTTTGTGTTCTTCGTGGTCGAGCCCGGAATCAGCAGGTCCGTAATCTCCCCGTGCGTCGTGTTCTCCACCCAGTTGTTAATGTACAGCCGCTGCGATTCCGGATCATTCTCAAAGTCCAGCTTCTCAATCTCCTCGAAGAACTTGTCCTTCATGCACCGGAATCTGCTTCCCGAAGAACAGCTTATCAACTTAGTTTTGTCCGAACCGCATCGCCAGAGCCTTCTTCCCCACATTGTAAGCCTGCCACACTACCGGTTTGTAAATAATTAAAAAAAAAATTACGTAAAACGAGAAAAAAATGACTTTGGTGCAAAGACCTAACACGAAATCTCAATTTTTTTGGCTTGGCCTGCAAGGCCAAAAAACAAAAGCACAACAAAAACAAATCCTGAAGTTGTGTTTGGCCGTTTGACATAGGGCCAAAATGGAAAATGAAAACGAAACTATTGGCACTACGCCCCCCGGGGCATGGCCTTCCTCTAACGTGGGATTTCTGCTCCAGCGCCTCTGACGAGACAGGAGAAACCGGGACCGACGTTTTACTTCACCATCCGATAGAAGCTCAGTGGATAAGGCGGGAATCGAACCCGCGTCTCATAGCATCATCGGGATCGGCAGCCGAAGCCGCTACCCCTGCGCCACGAGACCCACTTGGAAAATGAAACACGCCAATGTTTACAAAGGCGATAAAACGCAAAGGGCTAAATCGATCCCGCATGTTGTTAACTTTTTTTTTTTGCTTTATTTATGAATTTATGTAGCTAAAAGTTTTTAACAAACTGTATTCAGCTACGCTGCAAGTGAGACACAATTTTACAGTTTTGCTATCTTACTAAACTACACAATTCAGTTACTGTTCCCTTAACAAATATTGCTTCACCTGCACTTTAAACACTGAAAGGGATAAATTCTTAAATCCTGTTGGTAGAGAGTTAAACATTACTACCCCCTGATAAAACAAATTTTTCTGGCCTTGGGTTGTTCTGACCCTATCAACTTAGTACAGTTCGTTTTGCCTTGTGTTACGCGAGTGTATAGTAGAATCACCTAATAGAACCGTGTTTGTTTTCATCAGATTATTTTTGATTTTGTAAATGTGGACTAACATATTGAATTTTGATAATAATTCGAGGCCTATGTAATTTTATCATCAATTTTACAGCAATAATGAAATGATAAGTGCAGTGCTTCTGGGGACGCGCAGTCCTGTTTTTTCTCGATAATTTTCGTCTCTTATGTGTCGCTGTTTGTGTGCATGGGGTGATTGGTCATAATAATTAAATAATGCCTTCATAAGTGCAGTGCTTCTGGGGACGCGCAGTCCTGTTTTTTCGCGAATAATTTTCGTCTCTTTTGTGTCTCTGTTTGTGTGCATGGGGTGATTGGTCATAGTAATTGAATAATGCCTTCATAAGTGCAGTGCTTCTGGGGACGCGCAGTCCTGTTTTTTCGCGATAATTTTCGTCTCTTTTGTGTCGTTATTTGTGTGCATGGGGTGCTTGGTCATTATAATTGAATAATGCCTTCATAAGTGCAGTGCTTCTGGGGACGCGCAGTCCTGTTTTTTCGCGATAATTTTCGTCTCTTTTGTGTCGTTATTTGTGTGCATGGGGTGATTGGTCATAATAATTGAATAATGCCTTCATAAGTGCAGTGCTTCTGGGGACGCGCAGTCCGGTTTTTTCGCGATAATTTTCGTCTCTTTTGTGTCGTTATTTGTGTGCATGGGGTGATTGGTCATAATAATTGAATAATGCCTTCATAAGTGCAGTGCTTCTGGGGACGCGCAGTCCTGTTTTTTCGCGATAATTTTCGTCTCTTTTGTGTCGTTATTTGTGTGCATGGGGTGCTTGGTCATTATAATTGAATAATGCCTTCATAAGTGCAGTGCTTCTGGGGACGCGCAGTCCTGTTTTTTCGCGATAATTTTCGTCTCTTTTGTGTCGTTATTTGTGTGCATGGGGTGATTGGTCATAATAATTGAATAATGCCTTCATAAGTGCAGTGCTTCTGGGGACGCGCAGTCCGGTTTTTTCGCGATAATTTTCGTCGTAAATGATCGTAAAATTTATTCCAATTTTTAGTTTTAGTATTAACTCATCAAACTATCGATTTTATGAAGAGTAAAGCGTCATTTATTTACTATTTTTGAAATTTGCTCGCGTTATCTAAATTGTAAAAACAGTAAAATTATACTGATAAGTCCAGCCCATAGCACTACTGCTCGGTTGGCACGCGTTCGATAAAAATAAACCATTTTAAATAATCAATTATCTATCTTTCCGCAGCCGGCTGCCTAAGATTTAAAAATTTCAACCGATAAACAAAATGCTCATGGTCACATCACTGCCACTCGTGAATCCTGACCTCATACCCATCTACTAACCCCCTCAAAACTCATGTGATACTTTGTCGGAGAAGCAGTCGATTGGGCGGTCTCTATCACTCAAGTATCGGATTAACATTCCCATCCACTTCCCCGTGACCCTACCACTGGTCGTGGCCGGCGCCGGTATTGATCAGCATGATAGGGGCCTTTGAGAAGTTGCGAAGCGAGGAAAGATAGCACCCACTCATCTTCCACGGCTCGTGGATGTAACTTCTGGAGGTCCTGGTCAATAACGGAGTAGCAACTGCGGGTGGGCACCTATGCTTATGCTTATGCTTTAATTTTACAGCAATAATGAAATGTTTTCAGAAAATTGAATACGGGGTAACATAACAATACTAGTTTTGCGTTTTTTATATGAATAATATCCATAGTCAGCCAAATAAGTTTAATATAGGAATTGAAAAACTAACCGCAGACTTCATCCTCGTTTTTCTCAATGTTTTGAAAAATGACAACGACCGTTTTACAATGTTTTGCTTGATTTTTTTTTATTTTTCCGATACAAACTTCACCTTCGAGTATCAATGGGTAAATGTTGCACGATTTTCCTCATATTTGGCCCAGAGTCCTAAAATAGCTGATGGAACAATATTCAGCTTGTGGAGCGAGGTTTTGAGAAAATGTCCCATATTCTGGGCACCCTAATGTGTACGCAATACATGCGCACGTAGATACTGGAATTTGTTGAGCGAACATCGAAATATGATAACTACGCCACCATGGGCTCCTAAGTGTTTGTGAGTATTTTTAACATTTTGAATTATTACCAAACCAATTGTTTTCCATTCACAATATCATATTATGGGCTTTGGGATATGATTGAAACACATATATCTGATTCATCATTATATATTAATCAAAACAACAATTACAACAGGATGTGTTTAAGGATGCGACAAATGAGAAGTTATTAGCTATTTATATACAATTTTTAAAAGCTTTTGCATTTAAGCGGTATACGCACTTCGGAAGGAACCGGTCAAGAAAAAAATCAAATGGGCAGCAGCGGCAGCGCAAGCAAGTCAGAGAGGGTGAAGAAAAGCCCCAAGAAATCGCTCCCTCTCCTTTGTTCTGCTGTTCGTAAAGCTGTTTCTTGACCCCTTTCCTTCCGATCTGCATACTAGCCTTTATACACAACTGAATTTCACTCCATCCTCACTTGAAAAGCAATTTTGGCAATGAAGTTTATATTTGCGTACTCGAACGTCCGTGCCATTAAAGCCATCGCCCAGGCGTGTGTGACAAACAAAACATTTAAAACATTTTAAATGATATAAAAGTCCCAGACTCTCGATAACCATAGCCGCTCCCCGGCCTGAAACGAAATATTGTATATTGTATTAAGTATATAAAATAATTGGCAAAGGATTTTTAATATTTTGTTCGAATTTTAAGAGAGAAACGGTACAGAAAATAGCCATAAATTTCAGCTTTGATTTAATGTTTCTATGAATCTATGACATTTTCCCGAAACCCATATTATCAAAGGGACATTTCTCCGAATGCCACTTCCGCGAAAAGACACTTCTCCTAATATTAATTTCCATTTACCCGAATTTCCCATTTCCCCTAATCGTCCACATCCCCGAATGCTATTTTCCCGAATGGGCCACAATCCCGAATGCCACTTACCCGATTAGTCATAACCCTGAATAATCCTTTCCCTGAATGCCAGGAGCGCGCGCGCTCCGGGGCACCGGGCATTTCCGCTTGACCGCGTTCGGGGAAATAGCATTTTATAAGAAAAAAAATTAATGGCAATTTTTATCACATCAAACTACATATAATATTGCTTGAAAGGTTCGTATTGGCCTTGAATGATCAACTTTCTTTTTGGCTTCATTCAGAACAGACGTAGCATTTTAGGGGGGAAGGGGTGTTGCCGGGTCCGGTGGTTTGGTGGTTAGCGTGGTAGCCTCCAAACCCCAGTATGGCCTGGGTTCAATCCCAGACGGACCCGGTGGCATTTTTCGTGACGAGATTTGCCTGATCACGCCTTCTATCGGATGGGGAAGTAAAACGTCGGTCCATTTGCAAGGAAATTTGTCTTTTTTCGAATTTTGTTCAAGAACCCAAAAATGGAACAAATAGGTACATACCCTGACTAACCTAAAGGTTAGGTCGTTAGCTCAGTCCAGGTGTAGGAGTCGTCTCCCTGGGTCCTGCCTCGGTGGAGTCGCTGGTAGGCAGTTGGACTAACAATCCAAAGGTCGTCAGTTCGAATCCCGGGGTGGATGGAAGCTTAGGTGTAAGAAGAGGTTTGCAATTGCCTCAACAATCAAGCCTTCGGACACCTAGTTTCGAGTAGGAATCTCGCAATCGAGAACGCCAAGGCAATGCTGTAGAGCGAATAATTTGATTTTTTGATTTACGCAAGCAAATTTACTAGCCTTGTTTCTACCACACTGAAAAAAATATTCTAATTTCAGTTATTAGTTATCTGTAAGCCCTTACATCCAATTGAAATGCTGTCAAAGACAAACTTATGGGAAATTGGTCGAGCTTTCCGGTAAAAATATTTACGAGACTGAAAAACTAAGTCTGTCGTATAGAAATTGCCAAAAACCACCAAAAATCCCGTTTTTTCAACATTTTTATTTTTAACGGTGCACATCAACCAGAGCTTTTGCACCAAGATTTTTGGTACAGATATTTTAGTATTTTCGAAACTACGAGAACTATTGATATAATTTTTTATTCATCCCTCAATGTACCGTCTACAAAACAATTTACAACGACATTTGACTATTTTTAAAATCAAATTGTTGCAGGATTGGGTCTGTAAGTTTGACAATTTTGGAATAAGAAGACAACAACTTCTTTGGTTGCTGTGCACCCTTAAAACCGCTGTATCTTCCCAAGGATTGGACATAGGACAATGGTCAATGAGGAGACTTTTATGTAAAATTGTCTGGAAAATCGATTCCCACTACCGGTTTTTAAAAATTTTGACGTTTAGACCACTTTTCAAAAAAACAGTTTTAGTAAATGATTTTTGTATTTTTTTAGGAGAGACATACCATCCTGCGTTTTTCGTCAGTCTTTTGGTAACATTTTAGGCTATTTCCTCAAAAAATTTGAACGAAAAAAAAATCGTGACATCACCTTTAACGGTACACATCGACCATAGCTTTTGCACCCAGATTTCTGTTACAGACATTTTAGTATCTTCAAAACTACGGGAACTATCGATATATTTATTTATTCATCCCCTAAATTACTGTCTTCATACACGCAGAGAAATGTTTTGTAGAATCAGCCTGTACGAGGTTTGAATCAACAAAAGTTTTGTTGAATATAATCAACAAAAAATGCGTTGAAACAAACCTTGATTTTCTCAATTCCACAAAAGTATTTTGTTGTTTTGAAAAAGCTGCTTTGACGTTTAGCGTTGATTCAACAAAAATCGCGATTTTCAATTCAACAAAACGTTTTGTTGATTCAAATATGCCTTATTTTTCTGCGTGTAGTTATTTACAACAAAGTTTGATTATTTTTACAATCAGATTCTTGCAGGATTGGGTCCGTAAGTTTGACAATTTTGGAATAAGAACAAAACAACTTCCTTGGTTGCTGTGCACCCTTAAATTTAAGTTTTAGACTGAAAAATCGAAAAATCTCATAGATGTGGCGTGTATTTTTGTTTCAGTGTATTTTTGTCAGAAAGCCCGTCCAATGTTGTACAAGTTTGTCTTCGACCACTTTTTGATAGGACGCAACGGCTTTGAGATACAGTATTTTTTAAATTACAAAATACAAAAATATTTAAATACCTTACGCCCTTCTCAAATTTTATTTTCGAGTACTATTGGCTCCATATACACAAAAATGGCTTATGTAGGATAACATGTCTACAAAGTTTCATTGAAATTGGAGAGGGTCGGGTACAAAAGTACCAGAAAAAATCCTGATTTGAGCTGGAATTGCTCTTTAGCGAAAATGATGATTAAGGGATATGAAAATTCGTGAAAATTTAAATGTTAACAAGCCTTACCCGACAAACTTCGTTCTGCCCTTTTTTTGTTTCCTGACGTTTCTTGCTTGTTTGCTATTTTAGCCTGCTGTGATCAAAATTTGATTTTACGCAGCTTTTCCCATACAATCTGAAGATTTTCCGGAATCGGTTCCAGAGTGGCCAAAGTGTCAATTAGTTAGCGTAAGAACCTTCCGTGGGCTTATACGAACCCAACGCAACAAAGAGCACCTCAATCCGACGCTCCGTAGTGAACTGATTCGCGTTCGAACAAAACCGTCGAAATTTTTTATATATATAGAAGATAAACGGCAATTGGCGTAAGTGTCACTTCGGGGAAATGGCATTCGGGGAAATGGCCGACTATTCGGGGATATAGCTGATTAGGGGAAATGATATTCGGGGAAATGGCATTCGGGGATGTGGCTGATTAGGGGAAGTGGTATTCGGGGATGTGGCCAATTAGGGGAAATGATTTTCGTGGAAATGGCATTCGGGGAAATGAGCTAGACCCGTTTCTATATGATTTTCTTCTTTCTTACCTAACTCATTATTGCAATGTGAACATTTTTTTTTACCACTCACGCTAAGAATTTTATCCTCGTTTTCATTGGGATTATTGCTTTGTGCACTAGATGTATTCACATTCATTTCATTTGCGAGCAAACGAGTCATGTTGTTAGGATTGTCGAAGCTCCTGTGAAAAATAAAATAAACATGATTAACGCAACCGCTCGATTCAAAGCACATGCTCTTCTCCCTCAACCGCTCTCTTTCTTACATTCCGCCGTGACGTTGCAACGCTTTGACTTTTCTTTTTTCAGTATTTCGGTTGTATCTCAAAAAATACATTGAAAAGGTACATATGTTATTACAAATTTGGAGTACATTAAATTTCCTATAACAATCATTGTTGAAACATTATTTTAAGCAATAATTCTATTTTTGAGAGGGGAATATGTAGCGTGACGTTACAACGCGTGACTTTTTCTCAATCCTGACCCAATTCATGTTTCGCCATTAACTCTGCTCTGTTAAACGACAAATTTGGAGTTCTTCGTCCATTTTAAGTGTAAAATTCGTCAACAAATCGAATGCAAAAAAATCAAACCATCCACATTAACGACCCCCAGGTCTTTTGTGGTCTCTGTTGCAAGTTTCTGCTCGAACCTAGGAGTCCGAAGGCTTGAATGGGGAGAGCACCCAAACCTCTTTCTACTCCAAGGAACCTTCCACCCCAGTGTTTGAACTGACGACCTTTGGATTGCGAGTCCAACCGCCGCCAGCGATTCCACCGGAGTAGGCTTGGTTTGGTGTGTTGTTTGTACTTATGGCATGGAGACGACTCCTACACCTGGAATGACTTAACGGCCTAACAACCAAGGCCGGGACCGACGTTTTACTTCCTCATCCGATGGAAGGTTGGAGCAGATGGGAATCGATGCAATCTAATGCAATCATTAGATTTTCGAAAAAAAAAATCAAAACTCGATTTTTAAAGACCACTTACATTTTGTGACGTTGCAACGCTCTGTTTTTGAAAACAGGGTTTTTCGTTGCTTTGCAACGTCACGAAATTTTAGTTTCAAAATAAATCATGGTTTTTGTTAGTTTGAACAACTGTAGGTTAAGATTTTATTATGAGACACAAGTTCTTCCCGGCAAACTTCGTCCTGCCCTTTTTTGGTTTCCTGACGTTTCTTGCTTGTTTGCTAACTCAGCCTCCTGTGATCAAAATTTGATTTTACGCAGCTTTTCCCATACAATCTGCAGATTTTCCGGAATCGGTTCCAGAGTGGCCAAAGTGTCAATTAGTTAGCGTAAGAACCTTCCTTGGACTTATACGAACCCAACGAAACAAAGAGCACCTCGATCCGACGCTCCATATTGAACTGATTCGCGTTCGAACAAAACCGTCGAAATTTTTTATATATATAGATTAATAGACAGTACAAGGATATGTGAATTGATTGGCCCCATGTTAGACCCATCATTATTGACAAAGGACTTTGTCTTAAAGCTCTATCTGCGGTGTCAATGCAAAATTTTTCGAAAATGTAGCGTTACCGTCGCAAGCCCTCGGCGTGACATTCTGTTTCTGTTGCGTAGATGCCGTGAAAACTATTTAAGCTAAAAGTTAGCCTCTGGAGGATTTAGTGTCCATCAGACTTTCATCAAAGACGGACCTTACGTTGGGAATTTTATTGCTCACACACACACACACACGCAGGTGGTGCACGAACTTGAGAGGAGGTCCAAGAAGTTATTGACGGTAGCCAGAACGGTCACCGGAATACCGAAATTATTGGGAACAATTTGGTAGGATATCGGCCACACCCGGAGTGGCCAGTGCCATGTGGGAAGGTTCTACCGGGAGGACATTTACGGAACCATACAAATTTGGGCAATATGGGTATCAAAATTCATGGTTTTTGATACTGGTAATGAAAATGACCATTTTGGCAGGATTGGCCACACCCGGAGTGGCCAGTGCCCTGTGGGAAGGTTCTACCGGGAGGACATTTACGGAACAATACAAATTTGGGCAATATGGGTATCAAAATTCATGGTTTTTGATACTGGTAATGAAAATGACCATTTTGGCAGGATTGGCCACACCCGGAGTGGCCAGTGCCCTGTGGGAAGGTTCTACCGGGAGGACATTTACGGAACCATACAAATTTGGGCAATATGGGTATCAAAATTCATGGTTTTTGATACTGGTAATGAAAATGACCATTTTGGCTGGATTGGCCACACCCGGAGTGGCCAGTGCCCTGTGGGAAGGTTCTACCGGGAGGACATTTACGGAACCATACAAATTTGGGCAATATGGGTATCAAAATTCATGGTTTTTGATACTGGTAATGAAAATTACCATTTTGGCAGGATTGGCCACACCCGGAGTGGCCAGTGCCCTGTGGGAAGGTTCTACCGGGAGGACATTTACGGAACCATACAAATTTGGGCAATATGGGTATCAAAATTCATGGTTTTTGATACTGGTAATGAAAATGACCATTTTGGCAGGATTGGCCACACCCGGAGTGGCCATTGCACTAAGGGAAGGTTCTACCGGGAGGACATTTACGGAACCATACAAATTTGGGCAATATGGGTATCAAAATTCATGGTTTTTGATACTGGTAATGAAAATGACCATTTTGGCAGGATTGGCCACACCCGGAGTGGCCATTGCCCTAAGGGAAGGTTCTACCGGGAGGACATTTACGGAACCATACAAATTTGGGCAATATGGGTATCAAAATTCATGGTTTTTGATACTGGTAATGAAAATGACCATTTTGGCAGGATTGGCCACACCCGGAGTGGCCATTGCTCTGAGGGAAGGTTCTACCGGGAGGACATTTACGGAACCATACAAATTTGGCAATATGGGTATCAAAATTCATGGTTTTTGATACTGGTAATGAAAATTACCATTTTGGCAGGATTGGCCACACCCGGAGTGGCCATTGCCCTGAGGGAAGGTTCTACCGGGAAGACATTTACGGAACCATACAAATTTGGGCAATATGGGTATCAAAATTCATGGTTTTTGATACTGGTAATGAAAATGACCATTTTGGCAGGATTGGCCACACCCGGAGTGGCCATTGCCCTGAGGGAAGGTTCTACCGGGAGGACATTTACGGAACCATACAAATTTGGGCAATATGGGTATCAAAATTCATGGTTTTTGATACTGGTGATGAAAATGGACATTTTGGCAGGATTGGCCACACCCGGAGTGGCCATTGCTCTGAGGGAAGGTTCTACCGGGAGGACATTTACGGAACCATACAAATTTGGCAATATGGGTATCAAAATTCATGGTTTTTGATACTGGTAATGAAAATTACCATTTTGGCAGGATTGGCCACACCCGGAGTGGCCATTGCCCTGAGGGAAGGTTCTATCGGGGACATTTATCGAACCATTCGACTTGGGGCAATATGGGTATCAAAATTCATGATTTTTTATACTGGTGATAAAAATGATCATTTTGACAGGATTGGCCACACCCGGAGTGGCCATGGCCCTGAGGGAAGGTTCTACCGGGGGGATATTTATCGAACCATTCGACTTGGGGCAATATGGGTATCAAAATTCATGGTTTTTGATATTGGTAATGAAAATGGCCATTTTGACAGGATTGGCCACACCTGGAGTTTGCATGGCCCTGAGGGAAGTTTCTACCGGGGATATTTATCGAACCATACAAATTTGGCAATATGGGTATCAAAATTCATGGTTTTTGATACTGGTAATGAAAATGACCATTTTGGCAGGATTGGCCACACCCGGAGTGGCCATTGCTCTGAGGGAAGGTTCTACCGGGAGGACATTTACGGAACCATACAAATTTGGCAATATGGGTATCAAAATTCATGGTTTTTGATACTGGTAATGAAAATGACCATTTTGGCAGGATTGGCCACACCCGGAGTGGCCATTGCCCTAAGGGAAGGTTCTACCGGGAGGACATTTACGGAACCATACAAATTTGGGCAATATGGGTATCAAAATTCATGGTTTTTGATACTGGTAATGAAAATGACCATTTTGGCAGGATTGGCCACACCCGGAGTGGCCATTGCTCTGAGGGAAGGTTCTACCGGGAGGACATTTACGGAACCATACAAATTTGGCAATATGGGTATCAAAATTCATGGTTTTTGATACTGGTAATGAAAATTACCATTTTGGCAGGATTGGCCACACCCGGAGTGGCCATTGCCCTGAGGGAAGGTTCTATCGGGGACATTTATCGAACCATTCGACTTGGGGCAATATGGGTATCAAAATTCATGGTTTTTGATACTGGTAATGAAAATTACCATTTTGGCAGGATTGGCCACACCCGGAGTGGCCATTGCCCTGAGGGAAGGTTCTACCGGGAGGACATTTACGGAACCATACAAATTTGGGCAATATGGGTATCAAAATTCATGGTTTTTGATACTGGTAATGAAAATGGCCATTTTGGCAGGATTGGCCACACCCGGAGTGGCCATTGCTCTGAGGGAAGGTTCTACCGGGAGGACATTTACGGAACCATACAAATTTGGCAATATGGGTATCAAAATTCATGGTTTTTGATACTGGTAATGAAAATGACCATTTTGGCAGGATTGGCCACACCCGGAGTGGCCATTGCCCTGAGGGAAGGTTCTACCGGGAGGACATTTACGGAACCATACAAATTTGGGCAATATGGGTATCAAAATTCATGGTTTTTGATACTGGTAATGAAAATGACCATTTTGGCAGGATTGGCCACACCCGGAGTGGCCATTGCTCTGAGGGAAGGTTCTACCGGGAGGACATTTACGGAACCATACAAATTTGGCAATATGGGTATCAAAATTCATGGTTTTTGATACTGGTAATGAAAATTACCATTTTGGCAGGATTGGCCACACCCGGAGTGGCCATTGCCCTGAGGGAAGGTTCTATCGGGGACATTTATCGAACCATTCGACTTGGGGCAATATAGGTATCAAAATTCATGGTTTTTTATACTGGTGATAAAAATGATCATTTTGACAAGATTGGCCACACCCGGAGTGGCCATGGCCCTGAGGGAAGGTTCTACCGGGGGGATATTTATCGAACCATTCGACTTGGGGCAATATGGGTATCAAAATTCATGGTTTTTGATATTGGTAATGAAAATGGCCATTTTGACAGGATTGGCCACACCTGGAGTTTGCATGGCCCTGAGGGAAGTTTCTACCGGGGATATTTATCGAACCATACGACTTTGGCAACAGCTCTATCACTACCGTTTTTTCTGCCCCCCCCCCATCCATTTTGGCAATTTATATCCACAGAGGTGCCATTGATTGAATATTTTTAATTAGAATTAATTATTCAGGATAATAATAATGAAACAAATAGGCAAAGAATGAAAAAAATATAAATAAAAATAGCATGATTTTTAGAGTTTTGTACACAGTTCTTTGTCACATTGGTCATGTAGAACATAACCACCTGCACCTTTTCTCCACCTCTAGGGAACATTCCAAATCCTGTTTCATTGAATTCTTATAATTGTCCCTATCAAAATATCAGTTTGAATATGTATCTTACCAACGGCGGTCGGTACCAATCCCGAGAGTCTGAACGCGTTGCGTTATAGTCTGTATCACAGAGTCAGGGAGCGATTTTCTAGGGACATTCTGAGTGTACCCTGCTGTCGAATGATAAATGTTTGCCTGCTGTTCGATTCGTCTCTGTTCGGCCTCTTGGATCAACCAATGTCGATTATTATTTGCCCCGCTGGGTTTCTTCGCAGGTTGAAAGCTCCATTGCGGAGAACATTCCGTTTGGCTTCGTTGTCGCAACATGTGCGGAAACGAATCAGTGTTAAACTCGTTTGTGTTGTGAAGCAGGACTCTTTCGTTGGTCGTTTTTGGGTTTAGACAACCAATAGGCATTTCTGCTGGATAATTTAATGCATGCGAGCTTTTGCAAAATCGAGACTGATCGCGCAAAGGGTGACATACTGCAGTTAGTGTAGGATTGTTATTAACGATATTGTTGTAAATTGCTTGTTTATCACTCAATGATTGAAACTGGTCATGCTCATGGTTAGGCATATTAGACAAACATTTCCGCGGTTCACTATTTAGACTATATTGCTGCGAACGTAGTGGTTTTGCTGGTGGTATTGGCGGCGGAATGGGATTTCTCTCCTTAGTAGATATTAACATGAAACAAAACGAGAAGAACAAGCACAAAAAATATAAGTACAAAACATTAAAAGTTGTTAAGATAAAACAAAATTCTCCTATATTTGTATGACTTACCTTTACTTGCTCCATATCATGTAGGGCTTCTACATGGTTCGACATGTTTTGGGCATTCTATAAACGTAAAGGATATTTTAACGATTAGGTATCACAATTTTAATACGAAATGTTTTTTTATTAATTAACGTAATTTAATGAAATCATTTTCAAATAAACGATATTTTATACAAAATCCAAAACAAAATCAGAATGTCCACATGTTCAAAAAAAAAATCAAACCATCCACATTAACGACCCCCGGGTCTTTGTGGTCTCTATTGCAAGTTTCTACTGAACCTAGGAGTCCGAAGGCTTGAATGGGGAGAGCACCCAAACCTCTTTCTACTCCAAGGAACCTTCCACCCCAGTGTTTGAACTGACGACCTTTGGATTGCGAGTCCAACCGCCGCCAGCGATTCCACCGGAGTAGGCTTGGTTTGGTGTGTTGTTTGTACTTATGGCATGGAGACGACTCCTACACCTGGAATGACTTAACGGCCTAACAACAACCAAGGCCGGGACCGACATTTTACTTCCTCATCCGATGGAAGGTTGGAGCAGATGGGAATCGAACCCAGATTCATTTGCTTACAAAGCGGACAGCGTAACCATTCGGCCACGCACTGCTGCTGTCCACATGTTGTTATTTTTAAATCGGAGGTTGATCTACCAATGATGTAAAGATGTATGTTTGATTTAATTCGGCTGCTATAAGTAAACTAAATTCCTCTAAGACTACTTGCAACGCTGCTCTACTTTGTTCTAGCTGTTGCATTTTTTCAAATAGAACTGAAACAGACCACCCGCAACGCGGAGTTGCAGTTTTGATTTTCGAGCAGTATTTTGAAACCGGAAAAAACTGCTCGACGAGTTTGTTTCAAACGTGAGACGATTTGGAACTGGAATAGAACTCAGTTTAGAAAAAAATAGATATATACAGCAATTCCCCACGAAAACAGCATGGGAAAAAACAAAAGTGCTCGGATCGGGCTCAAAACTTTTCTGGGGGTTCCCTGGCCGAAATAATTAGACCCGTATTTTTTTGTTTGGTCATTAGGGTGACCTATGCCGTGTTAGGGTGGTCTAAAAAAATTGCCATTTTCGGAATTTTCTGGCAGAATTGGTTCTATTAGAATCCTTATAGAATGATTCTAGCAGGGCTGTCCGAACTCTGTAAGAATTTTGTTAGAATATTCTGACAGAGCGAAATCTGCTAGAATTTCATAAGAATTGTGTTAGAACAATCTGGCAGCGCAAAGTTTGTCAAAAATGACGTCATTTTCGCCAAACTACATTGCAACCGCCATCTTGTCAAAAATCGCGTGACAAAAAGTTGCCATCAGAAAAAGTAGCGTCGGCGTCGTTCCGTTGGCCGCCTGGCCAACCCGAATATGGTAAGAATAAAACTATAGGTTTCTTCCTTTAAGTTACTTTAATTCTTCAATTTCAATTCCACAGGCACGGTTTCCATTGCCTCGACCTGGAAGGCTCGATTAATTTTTAGGAAAACTGTCAGCAAAAACCACATGGCCGACGGAGAAACTTCACCACCAGCACCCTCAATTCCGGCGGCCGCTAATTGGAAATCAAGTTGGACATGTCAAGTTAGACGGCATATTTCCCGGATCCCCCGGAATCCTGCCGATTTCTCACCAAAAAGACACAGGAAAAACGAAGAAAAGTGACGATGAAGTGTAATTGAAAATTGAGTGTTAAATAAATTGATAAAGATTCTTGTGTTATGTTTTTGATATTGAATATTTTTAATTGTATGGTTATTTCCAAAATTTTGTGCCATTTGATTCTAACAAAATTCTAGCAGGATTCTAGCAGAATTCTTTGCCATCTTCTTCTAGCAAAATTCTTACAGAATTCTAACTGGAGGCCTGTCAGAATAGTTCTAGCAAAATTCTAGCAGGATTCTCACAGAACCGGTTGATTTCGCCGGCTTCTGCTAGAACCGGTTATTGCATTTGAGCTAGAATTCTCAAAGAATTCTTGAAAAAATCTAGCAGGATGATGGCAGCGTTCTAGTAAGAACATTTTCGCTCTGTAAGATTTCTCCAAGAATCCTGCGAGAACGCCGTGACTGGGTATGTTTGTATGGGAAAAATCATCAAAATGTATGGAGAAAAGCAACAGTTTTGCTTTTTTACCTGTGGAAGACGCCATAATAATCCTTTTCTGACCATTTCTCAGATGTAGAACCTTCATTAAGGGGTTACATACATGTAAATCGACAAAAATATAAGAGGTTGGCTTGGGTACACACTTAAACTTTTTTTAAATCTGTTTTAAGGGCATTAAAATATATATTTTAATTTATTATCAAAATAAATTTGAAGATCACAGTTCGCAAGCGATATTGAAGTGTTTTCACCAGTCACTAACACATATTGAGCACTCTGTGAACACAAAAGCCATTGTTTTACTGGCATTGTTTGCCAGGGATTTTTTTCCATTTGTGGAATTTTTCGGGGCGTAGCTCCCAAAATGGAACCGAAACGGGAATTTCCCATCAAGCTCCGGTTTGGGGTTGAGGCCCGGAATCCGAACAACGCGGAGATCTTCAAGTTCTTCAACAAGCAAGGATGGACCAGCGAGGATGGACCAGCGAGGACTTGAGCGCAATGTACCGCGACGACCACAGCGTGTTCGTGCGGTTCAAAACGGAACCGATGATGCGCGGTGCCCTGACCAAACTAGGGCCGAAGGTCAAGTTCGACTACGACAACGGAACCTCCCTGGAAGTGCAAGTACAGGCGGTCGCAGGTACGTTCAAGTACGTCCGGACTTCGGACTCCCCCCGGAAGTGGACGATCGGCACATCGTTACGACGATGTCCAAGTACGGTGCCATCCAGCACTTGATGCGGGAACGGTATTCGGTGGAAACTGGTTACCCGATCTGGAACGGGGTCAGGGGCCTCCACATCGAGCTGGTGTCGGAGATCCCTGCGCAGCTGACAATCCAGCACTGCAAGGCAAGGATCTACTACGACGGATTGCAGAACAAATGCTTCGGGTGTGGGGCACTTGATCACCTGAAGGCGATCTGCCCGAAACGGAACAGTGTCAACAAGCGGTTGCTCCAGAGTTTACGGCTCCTGCAGAGCAGCTTGCGTTGCCGCAGGGTGGAGGGGACGAGGTCGCGGAGGAGAGCGGCGATCAGTCCATGGACGAAGACGACGACAACCAGCAAAACGAAGGAGAAGTTTCGCCAAATGGCGCAGCTTCGACGGAGACGGACGCCGCCTGGACTGAGGCGAAGGGTAAAGGCACGAAGGGCAAGGGGAAGCGTGGTCGTCCACGAAAGCCCATCGAGTCGGACGCATCCGAGTCAGATGCGATAGGAGGAAAGCAGTTCATCGTACCAGCCCAAGGTGCCGATCTGCTGGCGGCGTTGGCGCTGCCGGAGCCGACGGGACCACGAACGAGATCGGCTTCCGAGCAACGATCACCACACGACAACAAGTAAAACATTTCAACTCTCGCAACCACTTTTTCCGGACATGACCCTTGCCCACCAGTAACTTGACTCTCTTCGGACACTGATACTAACACAAACGATAAGTCAATACTAACCCATACTAACTCAACTAACATTTACTAATACTGATAATACTAACCCAAGCCACACTAACATAATGAACTATCTGTATTCTATTGCCACCATAAATTTAAACAGCACCAACACGACAGTTGATAAGGGATTATTGAAGGATTTTGTATATAACCACGACATACATTTAAACAAACCTAATTCTGCATCAACGTTGATTGGGGGAGATTTTAATTGTATTTTGGACGCTGCCGACACTAAATGGCCCTACAAGATTTTTTCTTGTGGATTTAAAAGTTTGATTGATCTATTTGCTTATAAAGATATTGCTAAACTTAGAAAAGAAAACCAATTCACCTTTTATCGAGGTGATTCCGCCTCCAGACTAGATAGGTTTTATGCGCCTTCTAGTTTGGTGGAAAATGTTGTAGCTTGCTCTACGTTGCCCCTCGCTTTCTCGGATCACCACTCTGTAGTTATTAAAATAAAATATTTAAATGGGAACTTATTGACAAAAGGGCGTGGCTATTGGAAAATCAATCCCTCTTTACTATCAATGAATAATATAACTGACAAATTTAAACAAGAGTACGAAAATCTTAAGCAAAGGAATGTATATAATTATAATTTTAATAGGTTGTGGAATCAACATTTTAAAAATAAAGTTAAACAATTTTATAAAAATGAAAGTTACAATTTAAATCTTACGGTCAGGAATTCTAAGTCAGCTCTGTTGAGCTCTCTAAACAATTTATCGAAGCGTTTGGTTGAAGGGGAAGATGTGGCAGATGAAATGAGTATTGTGAAATCTAAACTAATGAATTTAGAACAAACTCGGTTGAAAAATCTTGGGGAAAAAATGTCGTCGAGCACAATCGCAGAGGGGGAAAAAATGACAGTTTATCAGCTTTCAAATTCGATACATCGTGGGAGTTCTTTCGGTCTTCGTTAGAAAGACATTTCAAACGGAAATATTGTTACTGAAAGTGCCAAAATAAAAAAGTATTAATCCAGCTGCGTGTAAAAGCCCTGGGTGTAAAATAGATATTGCATTATCTTATGGGTCATTCCATCTCAACTGTGCACGAAAAAGTGCAAATTTGAAAATTACCCTCTCCGATCCTGCTCAAATTTGGCAGAGCTGTTGATACTATCAAAACATGCAAGAATCCCGAATTTCATCCAAATCGGACCACCCCCTCCATTTTTGTACCTCCCCAAAATTCCGACTTTTTGGCGATTTTTCACCAAACCTCCTAGTTTCAAACGGCGATAGCTCAGGAACCACAAATCTTAGAAGGTCGGTCTTAGACTAAATTTTGAAGGAAATTGGACGTAGAATCCATTTCCGTGATCAAAATGCTGATTAATTTACTTTTTTCTACCTGTATTGCGCAATTGAAAAATTTAAACGGCCGTATCTCAAAACACCCCAACTTATTTTTATTATTTGACCTCACCATTGTGTTCCCCGGCCAATTTTACATAAGAATCACCTATCGAAATGAAATGAATATGTTTCGTTCCAGAGATATCGAATTTTAAAGTTTTGTATTTCGAGATTACCTACATCAGCTTCATTCGCCGTATCTGCTAGAACAGGGGTGACCAAAGTATGGCCCGCGAGCCAAACGTGGCCCGCGAGGTGGTGTTTTGTGGCCCGCGGAGCCATTTTGATTGATCATGCAAAATGGCCCGTGGAACGTTTGTAAAGAGATTTCATACTTTTATAAAATCTAAGATTATTTATAAAAATAGAGTAATATGTTTTTATGTTTTTTTTTTGTTAATATAAAAACTACTAATTTATTAACATTTTGATCCTCAATTTTCGAAACAAGTATTTTGTTTAAAAATCTTTTTAATGAGAACAATTTTACACGATTCAATGTGAGTGAAACTAGTAAATATCGTCAAAACATTAAAAAACATTTTTTAGAATGTTTATAAAACATTTAAATTTGACTTAGGTAGAAATCAGTAATAATTGCAAAAGTATTCTATATTGATTTGAAAGTCATAATGACCATTTTCATAATCTGACTATCAATCTTCCCTCGTGATTCATACTCAGGACGGCAGGATAACGAATCTGATTGACAAAATGTTGAAATCGGAGAATTAGGGTTGTTGCAAATATTTTACATAGCTTTTGTTGCTCAACCCTCCCCTCCTTCCCCATCTTCAAAAATTGGCTCAAATAATCAGGTGCATAGTTTTTTTTTAAATGCTTCATAATATCAATGGAAATGTAAGTGCAATCAGCTGAAATCAATTAAAATTGCTATAAGTGTTTTTCGCTAAAATGTTTTGTTTTTTCGTCAAATCTTCCTTTTTTATATTGTGATTGCAAACTTTACGAGTGTTTTAAACATTTTCTAATTTTTTTGTTTGTTGAAATGGTGGATTTCTGGCTCTCAACGACTTTTCTTTAGTTACACTCAATTTAAATATAAAATTACGCCGTTTTACATGTCACTATTTTCAAAATATAAAAAAAATCCTTTAAAATTGAATGAAAACACAAGTACATTCAAATATTTGTTTTTCATATACCTAAAACACTCAAAGTAACACTTATAGAAAACTATCATTTTGTCTTTTCTACAATTTTAATTAACGAAAATGTTATTAATTAATGTTATGTAAAAATAACAGAAATTTCAAAAATCTTCAACTGACATATAACTTCAAATTAAAATAAAGTTTTTTTTTTAAATAAACTATTTTGTAAATTTGGCCCGCAAGCTCATTTGAGGTTCAAATTTGGCCCGGCCATCAAAAACTTTGAGCACCCCTGTGCTAGAAGCACACATGCGGGTTGATCAATAACTGCTACCTGGTGTTCTGGGAGATGATTATTTTAATTTATATTTTTATAATTTTACGCAAATATTTATTCAAATGGCTTTTTTCATAATTTTTATTTTTATAATTTTACGCAAATATTTATTCAAATGCCTAATAGGGAAAATTCTCGTATGTTTGGCAGGTTAAGTCCTTGCTCCTAGTTTCGTCCAATTTGCTCATTTGCACTATTTAAACAACACATTTTGCAAAACTTTTGATAGAAACCTGCTTGTTCACTTCTTATTGAGCTATTTATCACTCGATTTCAGTTGAAAACGCTTTTAAACAGCTGTAATGGAATGCCAAAGCGCTGATATGGCAACATTAGAGGAACGCTGGAATTAGATGCTGTTCCCCTACCTAGATCAATCTATTTTTGTGAAAGGAATATTTATTGGGTTATTTTTTTATGCACCGTTTTTTTACGTGTTGCTAACCGTTTTAGAATACCTCCGAGGCCATGACTAGGGTCTTTACCATGGGCGGTAGCAAAATAGTGTCATTCAGCAACAACCCCAAAACCCGCTTTATTATTATTATTATTTTTATAGTTTATGATTGACACTTTACCTTAATTGGGCAAATCTGATTTATGGTTTAAAAGATTGATCATATTAAGTCAATTTTTATATTGTGAGCCAGCTCCATTCAATAAAAAGATGATTTTGGTCAAGGTACATTTAATTTAAAAAAATCATCAAACGTGAGGACAGCAGCCGTATTGTGTTCAAAGAATCCAAGAATGATAGAAGAAAAAAACACTGTTGTTCGGACGGTGTCGAAATCATCGCAACTAAATTTGGGGAATTAGCCGCTTTGCAGCAGATCAAACTTTGTGATTTTTTTTACATTTTTCAGTTTTATACTTTCCAGAAATCCTTTTCCTATTCCTTGTGATCGTCCTTTACTAGAGTACAACGTATCAACAAATTTTATTCATTTTAATTCATATTTTTTACTCAATAATGTATCGTGCTAAGTGCCCGATGTTACTAACAAGATTAATTGCATTTTCCTCTCGCTCCGTCGGAATCCAATTCTGCCCTTTACTGTGTGTCATTATTGCTCTGTCCTGTGGGTTAACACAGAAATTCACTTCATTCATTTTTTTGAGCAGATAAACATTCGCGATTAAACTCCAGTTTCCTACAGTGTTATACAGTTAATTTTTGCCCAATTTGATAAAGATTATTTATGATGAAATATTATTTCAATAAATGACCAGGTAGCAGTTATTGATCAGCCCGCCTGTGTGCTTCTAGCAGATGCGGCGAATGAAGCTGATGTAGGTAATCTCGAAAACACAAAACTTTAAAATTCGATATCTCTGGAACGAAATATATTCAATTTTGTCGATAAGTGATTCTTATGTAAAATTGGCCGGGAAACACAATGGTGAGGTCAAATAAAAAAAATAAGTTGCGCAATACAGGTACACAGCTAAAAAAGTAGTAACCCAGCTGCGTGTAAAAGGCCTGGGTGTAAAATAAATATTGCATTATTTTATGCAAATTTATGTGATTTTACACTCTGAAATATGTAGCCCATCAGTATGGGAAACCTATTTGACCGAAATGTCAAGCTCATATATGCGTTTATCCTTTCAGATTTTCATCGGTCTGATGGCCAAGTGGGCTAAGGCGCCAGTCCTTACTGTTGGTGCTGGGTTTGAATCCCGTCGGTTGCAACTTTTTTTTGTGTGTTGCAAAAATTGTACATGCAGTGTGTAATATTAAGTTTTTATTTTGACGAAGGTGATGTGCATGCTTTTGCATGCGATTTTACCATCGGATTTTTTGCTGTGTAGAAAAAATAAATTAATCAGCATTTTGATCACGGAAATGGATTCTACGTCCAATTTCCTTCAAAATTGAGTCCAAGACCGACCTTCTAAGATTTGTGGTTCCTGAGCTATCGCCGTTTGAAACCAGGAGGTTTGGTCAAAAATCGCCAAATAGTCGAAATTTTGGGGAGGTACAAAAATGGAGGGGGTGGTCCGATTTGGATGAAATTCGGGATTCTTGCATGTTTTGATAGTATCAACAGCCCTGCCAAATTTGAGCAGGATCGGAGAGGGTAATTTTCAAATGCTGTTCCGCTTCAGATGGAATGACCCTTATGCAATCTTATGTGATTTTACACCCTGAAATATGTAGCCCATCAGTATGGGAAACCTACTTGACCGAAATGTCAAGCTCGTATATGCATTTATCCTTAAAGCTTTACATCGTTCTGATGGCCGAGTGGGCTAAGGCGCCAGTCCTTACTGTTGGTGCTGGGTTTGAATCCCGTCGGTTGCAACTTTTTTTTTGTGTTTGCAAAAATTGTACATGCAGTGTGTAATATTAAGTGTTTATTTTGACCAAGGTGATGTGCATGCTTTTGCATGCGATTTTACCATCGGATTTTTTGCTGTGTTGACCAAGACGAAGCAGACGATATTTTACAAAATGTAACCAAGAATTTAACGATTGAGGAAAAACAAAGTTTAGAAGAGTACATAAGTGTTGAAGAAATCGCTGCAACTTTAAAATTATGCAACCGTAAAAAGTCGCCTGGCCCGGACGGGCTGACTTATGAATTTTATCTAACGCACTTTGAAATTTTAAAATTTGATATTTGTAAACTTTTGAATGCATATCTTAGTGGAGAATTAATTCCTCCAAAAGAATTCTCAGAAGGAATAATCACTTTGATACCTAAAAAAGGTGATACAACTCTTTTACAGAATCAAAGACCAATCAGCTTATTAAACACAGATTATAAACTTTTTACAAAAATTTTTGCTAATAGGATAGAGTCAAAAATTGGAAATTTAATAGATATAGGGCAAAGTGCATGTATTACAGGGCGTTCATGCACAGATAATCTTAATGATGTTCGACGTATTTTAACTAAATCGATTGAAAGTAAGAGCTTCAAAGGTTTTTTGCTTAGTTTGGATCTCGAAAAACTTTTGATAAAGTTAGTCATAATTTTCTATGGATTGTTTTAAAAATGTTTGGATTTTCAGATAAGTTGATAAGTTGCTTGAAGTGATTATATGGAAAAGCTTCTTCTAAAATATTGTTTAATGGTTTTCATACGGAGGAGATTAGAATTAGGTGTTCGGTCCGTCAAGGCTGTCCTTTGAGTATGATTTTATTTGTTTTATATATAGAATCTCTTATTAGGAATATTGATCAGGCCATACTCGGGGTTCTTACGTTTAATAAATTCCTCAGAGTCATTGCCTTCGCTGATGATTGAAATGTGCTTTTAAGAAACAATGAAGAGTTTGATATTGTCCTCAATATTATTGACTCTTTCTCTCAATGTTCAAAAATAAAGTTAAACAAAGATAAATCATGTTTTTGGAGGATAAATAAATCTACAGGAGGTCCCTTTATGGTTAAGGAAACAGAAAATTTAAATTTGCTCGGGGTGACCTTTAAGAGCAATTGGAGCAATACTATTGATTATAACTTCGAAAAATTAATAAATGGGATAAAATATAGGACCAACTTAAATAATTTTCGCCCGTGTGGATCAATCGGACCGCGCACTGGACTCAAAATCCAGAGGTCGCCGGTTCGAATCCCGCGGCGGGCGCTCTAAAATTCTTTGTGTGAATATGGGTATTCGGCGCCGTCGCTCCGTGCCATACTTTCATACACTTAGGGTCCCAGGGCGGCGAAGTCCTTGTAGATAAAAAGGAAGACACTTGTGGTTGGTACTAGCAATGGTGGCAAACAGCTATAAAGTCAACTTCGTTTTTTTTAAATAATTTTCGAACAATGGATTTAATTCAAAAAGTTTGGTATTTAAACACATTTATTCTTTCTAAGTTGTGGTATCTCTCACAAGTTTTACCACCAAAAAATAAGCATATTGCTTCAATTAGGAAAATATCGGGAAATGTTGTATTTTTAGAGTTGACAAAAGGCAGCTATATTTAGATATGGACCGCGGTGGATTGGGTTTCATTGATCCAGAAGCCAAGTGCAAAGCATTATTTATAAAAAATATTTTAAAAGAATCAGATGACAACTCTCAAGATGAAAAATACTTATTAAATTTTAATCATTTACAAAGATTGACGAGAAATGGCAGGGAATGGGTAGAAGAATCAAATAGGCTAATCAACGACAATATTCAACTACAACAATAACAACTTTACCGTACTTTCATTGATCAATACAAATTTACCCCACTATTGAAACAGAGTTTCCTTTAATTAACTGGAACATACTTTGGAATTTAATAAATCAACCATATTTTTTGTCACATGATAAATCTAAACTTTATTTACTTTTCAACGATCTTGTACCAAACAAGCGCAAATTATTACATTATAATATAGGAAGAGTGGAAAATGAAATTTGTGAAGTTTGTGGTGAGATAGACACTAATATACATCGAGTTCGTAGTTGTCTAGCCGGGAAAGAAATTCGCGATTGGGTTTTGGGAATTTTTCGAAAAAGGGTTTCAGTTTCGGCTAAGCAAATAGATGATCTTTTTTCTGGCGAATTGATACTGAAAGTTTTCCCCAAAGGGCTGCGATGTGGCTTGCTGTACACTTTGTCGCTTACTGTGTGGATAAATTTCCCCGTTTCAATTTGTTTATTTTCCAGAGGAGCATAATATAAGAGAGTTTAGATGGAATTCGATAGGTTTAGTGAAGAAGTATTTTGAGGATTATTTGAACATTTGTTAAAAAGCGTAGGGAGTAGATGTCATCGTGTGTGGTGCCTGCATTTTGTAAAGTTACAATGCAATAGAAAAATAAAGGATGTTTTAGAAAAAGAAAGATATTTGGTTGTATCATTGCCGAGATATAGCCATTTTAATTTAGAAGTTTCAAAAAACGGGTGCCACGATATCTCCACACTGGTTTTTGGTGAAGCTTCGTTAAACCGGTCCTGTGTGCATGACGAAGCCCGATTTTCAAAAAAAAAAAAATGTTTGAAAAGAAGATAAAAATATTTTTATGTTTTTCATATAAAAAATCGCCAGTTTTTGATTTTTGTATTTTTTTTAAAAAGCAAAATTTCAAAATTGGGCTTCGTCATGCACACGGGATATGTCTTGCAAGTCTTCATCTCAAATTTCAGCCAATTTGGTCCATCCCATCTCGAGATATTGTGGCACCCGTAAATCAACTCGGTGTTCAGAGAAAAACGCTCACAAAGTTCGACAGTTCGCTTTGCGCATGGCAAAATTTTAAACGTAAATCGTCTCTTACTCAGTTTAATCTTGAAATATATTCATGAAACTTTCAGGAGTGATTGAAAATCATCTTTAAATTTTTCTGGATTTATTAAATTTTCTGAAATATGATTTTTTGATTTTCTACATGTATGTTCTCCCTTAAATTTAAAACGACTTTCCCGAAGACACTACCGCGAAGTTATTAGCGCCCAAAACTGACCGTTTTTGCGCGGCCAACGATGTTTATTTCCAATTCGCACATGCACGTGCTCTCTCTCAGGTTCAAACTCTCTCACGAGCTTGCTCGCCTGCCTGCCTGCATGTCTGTATACCTACAAGCGCGCGCGCTGTTTCTCTGCTTGAACTTTGGTCATCGTTTTCGTTTGCCGACCGCTTCGCTGCGTTCCTGGCATGTTTATTATAATTTTCAACTAAAACAGAACATTTTTGTTAAAGCAAACTACCTAAAGTAACAAAATTGGTATTACCTGAAGATTTTTTTTTAAATAATTGAATTATTATCATGTTTATTTAGCATATACGAACAACTGCTTGTAATGCTTAGACAAATAAACAAACCCTGTTCACCTGACATTTGCTGTAATTTTTTAATGAGCCTAAGCTGTCTTTTCTTTAAATTATTTTTTTAGAGCATTTTTTTATTTTATTTTTTTTACATAATAATAGAGGGATCGAAGTAAGCCTCGCGTGTGTGCGGATCGAAAAAAAAAATCGCTGTCAATTTCCTCCCTCAATTGCAGGGTTGCGAATGAGCGAGCGCTCACGGAAGACGTGCTCTTTCCAGCTAGAGCGTGAGTTTTTATCAGGTAGCTCGTGCTCGCTCACGCTCACCGGAGCGTTTTGCGCTCACGTGAGCTGGTGAGTCAAAGTAGGTAGCAGCTGCGCGTTTCAAATGAAGTTTCTAAAACTATCTCAGCGCAAGCAGGGAAACAAACAGGAAAGGGGTCGAATAAACAAAATAAGTAATTAAATAAATTTAGTCAACGAACTAATCAAGGAACAAAAAACTAAATGTTAATATCCTGTGGTTGGTGCGAATACTGTAAATGTTTGTTTTCAGTATATTGCTTCTCATGAAGGAAATTTATAGAAAGGAATGAAACAAATATCTTTAAATTTGTTAATGTTACTGTTACTGCTCTCGTCATCAGATAGGAATCAAACCCAGGATCATTTGCTTACAGAGCAAACACCGTAACCATTGCTCCTAAAGACCAACCAAACTTATCAGATATAAACAAAATGAAGATTGTCAGCAAAATCCTCCTGTTACTGAGGCAAAACTTCAACAAAATCTTCATGGCCTGTGTACTAAGCCAAGACAGATGGTTGAATCAGATGTTCTACAGTGTCGAGGAATAAAAAACCATTACTGTATGAAATTTCTAAAGTTGCCCTTTGTGCAGCGCTTGGATAAATGCACAAAGAGAATTAGCAAAAAAAAAGAATGATCCACTCGTGATTTTAAGGTTAAAATGGATTTACAACAGGTACACACAAAGAAAAAATATTCTAAATTTAAAAAGATCGTTCTTTGGATTAAAAGTTCGCGTTCGTGAATTTTCGTAGAAAGTTCAAACTTTTTAATTTGAAAGTTGGAAAGTTGTTGATACTACCATGCATTTCTGGAACAAATCGTTGTATCGGTCAGTGTTGCGATTTTGAGCGCTCATCCGCTCATGAGCGAGCATTTTCGCTCATTCGTGAGGAGGAGCGCGACGCGAGCTAGCTCACGTTTGCTCGTGCTCGTGTTTGCTCATTTATTTTATGAGCGAAAATGCTCATTGCTCGCGCTCGCGCTCATTTTTGCTCATTGAGCAAAATGAGCGGCATTTTTTTACCTGTACCGGGTAAACGATGTAACTTTTTTTTCAGCAGAGCTTCGAGGTTGTTTTTTTTTAAATGGAGGCTTGAATAGGCTAATCTTAATAATATTGGATGAAGTTATTTTTCATAATTTTTGTTTTGAAGCTTGTTTTGGAGTCAGAGTTAAGGTGTTACATTAAGATCTTTACTCAGTAAAAAAACACAGTAAGATTACATCTGGGAAGGGGTACATCTTTTATGTTAGAAAAATGCGTAAATTTACTTCTGAATATGTGTAATTTTACCACTTTTCTGGTGTAATGCCACTTTTTCAGTCTAAATCGAGGTAAAATTATAACATTCAAGAGGTAACATTCAACCTTACAAAATTACACTTTCCAAATGTACCCTTTTTTAACTGTGTGGAAATAATTCGATTAACACTGGAACGCCCAACGCATGTCCAACTTACACGGACGCCCAAGCCTCCCAAAAAAGGTGGAACGGTAACTTCAACTCGCTGGTTCTCGGGCATTACTCAACCAATCGGGACGATTCTTGTTTCCAGTGATTTGTAAGAATGTCCAGATGTGTGTGTGTGTCCCCAATCCAATACCCGCTAAGCGGTAGCGATATTATGGGAAAGTATAATTTGTATCAGACTTTGTATATGCCGAATGCTGATGCAACTTATCTCAGTCCCGGGTATTAGGTGGTGATAGCCCTCGCGCTGCTTCCAACGACCCGTTTCAGAATGACAGAGCTCCTTGCGGACCAATTCCGAGGTCGCTGGGCATTGTTCGGCCCCGCCTAAACATAGAAGCAAGCATCTGAAGGAAACTCGATCTATATTTAGACTTCCAATCCCCTCAGGCAAATCAGGGATCAGCGTGTATTTAATATGAGAAGATAACATGTTTCAACACTACGGATCATTTCACTACTAGAGTGTAAACCTTCTGATGGCCGACTGCTTAGCGTCCCAGACCACCAATCCAAAGGCGTGAGTTCGAATCCCACCTGATTCATTTTCGTTTTTGTTCATATTCAAAGTTCAAATTTCTGATTTTCAAATGTACCGACCGGGATTTGATCCCTGAACCTTCTGCTTGTGAGGCAGAAGCCGTAACCATTAAGCCACGGAGCCGGACTGATTTGTAAGAATGTCCAGATGATCCTAAAATTTTGCAGAACTTGATTTGAACAAATCTGTAATTTCTACGACTGAAAACAGCGTTCCATCTTTTTTAAAAAGACTGCTTCCGCGGAATTTTTGGCGAATTTTTTTTACACGCAAAAAAAAAAGTTGGAACGATGTTTTTGTTCGCAAAAATTACAGATTTGACCAAATTAAGTTCTGCAAAGTTCTAGAATCATCTAGACATCCTAACTAATCACTGGAAAGAAGAATCATCTTGATTGGTTGAGTTATGCCCGAGAACCATTGAGTTGAAGTTACCGTTCCAACTTTTTCGGAGCCTTGGGCGTTGGAATGTTAATAAAAAACAAAGTTAATAATAGAGTAACACGTGAAAGTGAACTATTTAATAAAGCTGAAAAGTATCTTTTAAGGAACACAAAAATGTTTTCTTGATAATACGTTTCGTCATGTTTTAATTCCCGGGCACCTCATCTTGTTTAGTCAATTATTTGTAAATAAGTTTGCATAATAAATGTCAAATATGTGTCTTAGATAATTTTCACATCAATTATCTTATTTATATGCTGGAGCCGATCCAAATAAATAAATGTAAAATGAGCGTGCTCACAAGTAAAAACATGTTTTTTTATAAAAAAAAAACGATTGCCATCCTATTTACAGCTTATTTAAGACTTAAAAATTCCGTTCCTTGACAGTTTACTCTAAATTTGAAAGATAAATAAGCTAAAAAGAGTGTCTGGGATTCTAAGCAAATTAAGACACCTTATTTGCGAATCAGCCATTTTTCATTTATCGGGAATTTAATCAAAACTAGTTTTCTTAATTATCAAACACTGAAAAAATTATAGGCTGACAACATTTGACTTTCATTGTTATTTTGATTTTGGTTAACCGTTGTAAATTTTCTTGAAATATTTCGAATTAAAAAAATTACTAAAGCATTTACCATTACCACATTGATCACACAAAAAACTGTGGTAGAAAAGTATCCCCCGCAATCCACCGCGATCATTTTTTGACAGTTCGACGCCAACGAATTATTTCATGAAAATTGACCGCGGTTAACCAAAATTAAATTAACAATGCAACTTTGATGAGTTCATGTCCCTTTTTCGCGATGAAATTATCTTCAAAAGTGGCAATTCAATTGGCCTGTGCCAGATTCATCAGCAATACTAAAAATCTACCTGATTTGCTGATGAGCGCTCATTGAGCGCGAGCGCATGTGATGAGCATGAGCGAGCACGAGCTACCTGTTAAGTCCTCATGCTCATGAATGAGCGAGCACGGCTTCTGGCTCGCTCGCTCATTCGCAACCCTGGTATCGGTAAAAGTTTTTTGCTTTTAATTTAAGAAGAAACTTTTTATGGCATGAATAAATAACATTTAACATTACAGTGATGATTTTCGAAAAATGATGGATTTTATTTCAATATTTTAATATTAAAATAGTTGCTTCCGTTTTTTTGTATTCAACGCATCTGCTTACAAAAAAAAAACCATCATAGCAAGTTCACATGCTTTTTCACGTAAGCTAATCCAAAAACTAACACAATGAAGTAACTTTTCCTTTTACTTAGACATGACTTTCATTATAAACGCACGTGAAAACCTCATCAGCTACACCCATCTTGATCCACTCTTTTGACGTAGACTAAGTCTTTGTCGAAGGTACTGGGGTGCCATTCCAAAAAACCCGGGCCGAAGGCCCTGGATTACTGCGTCATCCGTCAAACGCTTACATCTTCCTTTCCTCTAATCGAATCGACACGATTTATGTTCCATTCGATTCGAAAATTATTCAGCAATTTGCTATAAAACTTTCATTGTTGGCAAAATAGTTTAACTATTGAAACAATTGAATGTTTTAAAATGTTTTCAAAATGCAGAGATTTTGCAAGCAAAATGAGCGCTTCCCACTCACGGACGGGAATGTCAAGTACCTATTTTGAGGGGAAAATCATCCGAGCAACGCGACCGAGTGTCGGTCGCGAAAAAGGAGGGGAAGTAGCAGGCCGAAATTATATATAAGAAAGTGCGCCAGTCTCCAGAAAATCATTCACGTCTCAGACGTCGGACCAGCAACAGCAGCAGGAAAGCTCAGCCCAGAGCAGCAGCAGCAGGAGAGAGACCAGAGCAGCAGCAGCAGCAGGAGAGAGGGCCAGAACGTCACCTTCAGCCAGTTGCCTCTCGATGGCCGGACCGTTTGGATCTTTCGTGGTTGCTGTGGTTCGGAGGTGCCTCACTCCCCGTCCCTCGTCCCACCCGGGACGAGGCATCAACAAGATGAGGCGCGCGCCTGCTGCCTTCCGCCGAAAAGCCTCTCGTGGGTCAAGCCGTGGTTGTGAAACAATCAGGACATCCAAATAGCTCGTCGCATTCGCGGCGAGCGCTTCTGAAAGAATTACGTCGTGTCCAATTCCAAACTGTTGAAAGAGTTGCCCTCATCCCTCGTCCCACCCGGGACGAGGCAGCGAGCTAATCTCAATTTAAATTTCAGGAACAAATTTTGGTCTTCGGGGGCGACGGAATGCACAGCTTGCTGAGGCTGCTCTCGCCCCCAACCTCTCTGCCCTCCCCCCATTCTGCTCTTAGCATTCTTGCAAAAATTAATCCAATGCTCTCGTTTACCTTCAAAATCAATAATTATGTATTGATTCATGCCTAGAAATGCTAAAAGTTTATTAATCTTTTTAATCCTATTGAAAATTTCAAAGAATTTCATTTTTTCGAAAGTGTCGAAAGTTAAACAATTTGCTACCCGATTTGATTCTCACCAAACGCACACATCTAAACTTTACGTAGTCTACGCCATTCCGGTTATGTCTGTGACATAACTACTTTGATTTTTTTCATGGGATTTTCACCCCAGATTCACGTGAATTGCACTTCGAATCACCCCAATCGACTTCCTTTAGGTTTCAAGTGAATTTCACGTTACTTTCGAATGTTTTAATATTAAAGTTCGAAATGAAAAAATAGTCTAAGTCAAGATGGCCACTCACATTAAATCAGAGTTAGAGCTCTCGCTTTTAAATTGGATTATTCGCCAGCAAAGATGGGTTTGTTTCTCGAAATTGTGGCAGGATTATTTCTATAACTATGGTAAGTATTTTCTAAATATTTCTTCGGACAAAAATGTATGCCTAACCCTTTTTTCAATCATATTTCCAGGGAACTATCGTCTGTTTCTCGCCGCCGCTGCCTCAAAATTTCTAAAGTATCTGCCTAAGATTTTTTTTGTGGATGATGACTAGGGTTAGTAAATTTTCACGATTTCGCGGACAGCGTGAAATTCGTAAAATTTGAAGATTTCCGTGAAATCCCGTGAAATTTATCAATTTTCTGAAATCAACTCTATGGAATAACAACATAATAAATATTTCATCTGTAAAGACTATTTATGTAAATTTTATTAGTTTTCAATTGAAAAGTATGATATGCATTATTTGAAGAATTGTTAGCAAAACACACATTAACATAAAATTGTTCCAACATTTACTTATAAGTGAATACTGCGAATACTTAAATAATCTTGACAAAAATCAATCAAAGAAAAAAAAAACATAACAAGTTATCACAAGGATGATATCATCAGTCATTTGATTGCAGTTATTCTAAAAATATTGATTTATACAAATTTAGGCTTTTTCAACCAAAACTTGTTAAAATTGACTGAACAAGTATATTGCAAGAAGGTTTTAAAAAAATTGCACAGATTTTTTTCTATAATTGAATTGATTTATTTTTTCAAATCAATTATAAGCAAATATTCATGTCATATGTAGAAACATTCGTCTTTCCCTGAGTCAATACATCGTTAACCGGAGGAGCAAGCAATCAGAATATAGAAAGAAAAAAATAATTCCAGTAGACTAAAGTTAAATATTGAGAAAATAGATTGCTGTTTGCCTATAGATTTTTAATTTATTTTTTGATAAATGAGATGAAACCCTAAATAATACTTTTATTGAGCAAAATGTTGCAAAAAATTTAAGTTTTTTAACATTTTGACTGGAAAAGATTTGATTTGAATTTCAATAAAATGTAAAAAGATAAAATAGAAATAGAATATTGCGGGTATCAGGATTAATTATCATTCCGCTGCGATCGTATCCCGCCTTTTATTGAGCAAAATGTTGCAAAAAATTTAAGTTTTTTAAACATTTCGACTGGAAAAGATTTGATTTGAATTTCAATAAAATGTAAAAAGATAAAATAGAAATAGAATAAATATTTAAAAAGAAATTCAATAAATGAAAACGCATGACCTACATTTCGTTTTAAAATATATCCAGCTTTTTAAGCGAAAATGGCGTTCGAATGGTGAACGCCCGAAATGTCAAAATCACGCAGTGGTACCAGCATTAAGAAAAAAGGGTGCCACGGCATGACAGCCGCATTTTTTTTCTAATGTTGGTGCTACTGTGCGATTTTGACATTTCGGACGTTCAACATTCGAACGCCATCTTCGCTTAAAAACCTGGATTGAGCCCATCAATAAACCACTTGGAAACTTTTTTGGAAATAAGGCTAAAGTTTTTTTTATTGTGTTACGTTTAAATTTAGTTAAGAACTTTTTATGTTTCTTGTAAGAAAAATATGTAAAGTAGCATAAAAAATAGTTTCTGTATTATAAACATAACATTTTCAGAATTATTTTAACATTTTTCACTTTCCGTGAAATTTCCGTGAAATTTGGTGTAATTATTGAGCGTGAAAAATCACTAAGTCTAATGATGACTGACCCCCCATCGAGGCATGTTTATGATGGTCAACGAGGATCCGGAAATGTCCAAGGAGATCCGCGAGAGTCCCGGTGTATGGCGCAGGAGCACGGCTTTCTGCTTATACGGGGAGCATATTTTTGTGTGAATGAAAAAGTGAAGTGTATGTGTATTATCGAAGAAGATTAAAAGTGTAATATATATTTTAAAAATAAATTGAAAACTAATGAATACACGAAATGCATTTTTATTTCAAAACATAAAAAAGAAAAGGTTACCTAAAATCTTCACTTGAAAAGCAATTGAAAAACGTTTGATTTAAAAGTGAAATCCATTTCATTTTCATAAGCATTTCTTATGAAAGTCACGTGAAACGACACATGAAGCTAACGTGATTTTCACTTGGTTTGAACATGAAGCGTGATGAAATTTTCTATGTGATTTACACATGCCATTCACATGCAAAGTGGTATGGGGCAGATTCATGTGTAAAACATGTGATATAACTATGGGCCTTTCTTTCAGTGGTAGGCTAACTTCCGCGTCCAAGCTGAACCGATTCTTTTTTTTTTACTCATAAATTATTTTTATTAGGTCCTTTTAGGTACTGCGACCAGGTTAGGACCGAGGATCGGTTTAAAAACAAAAATAACTCCTTATAACCCGTACTTGGAGATCATGTAACTAGAGGGTGACGATTCTCGTGATTTTCAATTTCCCGGGAATCGAGGTTGAACTTGGCAATTTCCCGGGAATTCCCGGGACACGGGAGTTTTTTTTTTACTACGCTAGCAGTGTCAAAAATTTGAAATGAAAAGTAATTAATTTGTTTCTTTTAAATGAATTCACTAGGGTTTTTTCTCAAAATTTATATTCCCTAAAAGAGCACGCAGCTAGCAAAATCTAAACTTAGAAACATGTACCCTCCCTGTTAAGGCTTATGAATTGATCTCAGTTGAAAGGTTCTCCAAATCTCTGATTTGCAAATGTAACATCCTGGAGCAGAACTGTTAAATTCTAATAAACATTAATTGAAAATTGAATTGAATTAAATGAATTCAGTTACTGTTAATTCATACTTATTCTATGAAACGTTAATTTGAGCAGCCTCATTGTTTTGAGGAACTATATAAAACTTTTGATTTTTTTTTTTTTTTTGCAAAAACAAATTATTTTCTTTAGTTTTTTAAGACTCAAAATTGTAGTTTAAAATATTTACGAATCTTAATTCGCACTGAGTGATTTTTAAAAAGGTTCACAAAATTGTGATTAGATTTTTGTAAAAAAAAGTAACTAATATAGCATATGTACAATTTCCCATTATCGGGAATTTTGCAATATCATATATGATAAACAACGACTTACAACAACAAATTAAATTGTTTTTTTTTGTAATTTTTAAGTTCAACATTAAATATTAATTGAAGAAATATTTACAGTTATCAGGAAAACCCAAATGTTCACAAAAAATTAGATTGGATTGCTATGGCCAAGAGAAGATATGGAAATTGAACTTAACTTGAAAAAGCTTTTCCCTTTTACAAATAATTAGAAAAAATAATATTTGAAAATAAAACAGTTGATTTCATATCTGGGGTGTAACTGCTGAATAATTTTTATGGTAAATTTTTGGGTCCACCTTTTTTTGGCTTCTCTAAATTATAGTTATTGGAATTTTTGACAAGTTAAAATTTACACTTTCTGAATAAGAAGATTAGAGAAACATTGGTTTGTTCGAACTTGAACATCGAACATTGGACATTCAATGTTCTAAACAATTTTGAATTTTTCAAATGTTTTTCTGATTAGTTTATATAATTTTGCTTCGATATTTATAAGTTTAAATTACCCGGGAGTCTCGACCGAAATTCCCAGGAATCGAGAGGTCCAAAAATGGTAAATTTCCCGGGAAATTTATCCCGGGAATTCCCGCTCGTCACCCTCTACATGTAACTGACGAGCGTTACTTGGTCCAAGCGGGTCTTGCAGGTCTTGAACCTGCCGATGTACTCGGAGAAAATGCCCCACAACTCAGCCGAGCTGTAGAGCACCTCCCCGGCTTCCTCCTCCGTGGCTCCACCTCCTCGGGAGCCACCTTGGCTGCTTCCTGCGGGTCGAGGGCGATCCTTCGCTTTTCCGTCCGGAACTGCGCCCGGCAGCGGAGGGAACTCCGCCGGCGTGAACGCCGGAACTACTGGACTCTGCTTCTCCGCCTTCCTTGCCGGCGGTTTTGGTTTCGACGCCTGCTGGCGCCTCTTGATGAAGTCCGCACGCTTGGGGCAGCTGCGGTCAGTGGCTTCGTGGGCTCCAGAGCAGTTAGCACACCGCTTCGGCTCTGCTTCTTGGACTTTGCACTCGTCCGTCTTTTTTTTTCTGTTTGAGTATTAAGACACGGAATCCTGATTACAAGGACTATTGTATCGTGTTACCCATTTTTACTGTTATTAAGCATTTCCAGATCTATAACACAGTTCCTATTGAGAGGAAAAGTGCTGTTCCATCCAGATGCTGTAAACTCCTAGAAGAGCACGTGAAGCAACCGTTTTATACTCATACGGTTGCTGCTACCTCTGAACTTAAACCTAAGGCTGCCACCCTGAGAAGAACCCATGACTTTCCGCTTATGAGGCGAAACCCGTAACCATTCGGCCACAGAAGGTTGGCCTCGTCCGTCTTGTGGGGACCCCCACAGTTGTTGCACCCTTCCCTTGAGGTGGCAGTTCCTGGTCCCATGACCCAGCTGCAAGCAGTTCCTGCACTGAGTCACGTTCGGCCGCTTGTTCCGGTAGGCCTCCCACCGGATGTGAAATGCTTGCAAGAGTTTGATTTCACTCAGCTTCTTGAGGTTGGTGTATCCCTTGGGGAACGTAACAATGTACGGGGTTTCCGTCGATGATGCGAACTCTCCTTTTCTCTTGATGGCATGCACCTCCACAGCATCCAGGTTGTGCGATTCCTTGAGTTTCTTCTTGATGAATTCAGGTGAAGCCGGGGAAGTCCCCTGATGACGACGCGGAGTTGCCGCTCGCTTCGTTTCTCGTGGGTATAGAACTCCACTTTGTTCGCAATCAAGTGGGCACGCGCGGTTTCGAAGAGCTCCTCGGAGATACACAGCAATTTGATCCCAAACGGAGTCAGCTTGTAACATGGCTTGGTTGTGAACGACAACATTACACTCCTCAGCTTGCCGAAGCTCATATTCTTTACCACCAGAGGAGGAGGTTTCTTGGCCACTGGAACCGGTGGGACGTTTCCTTTCCCGGTTGGGTTACCTTTGTTATTGTTGCTGTTGTTGTTCTCCATCAGCGGGCTGAACTTGTTGTTGTTGAGGAGCTGTTCCTCGTTGCCATTTCCGACGTCGGCTCCGTCGTCACTTGTCTTCTTCCGCTTCCGCGTTCCGCCAACGGGAAGAAACTCGTCGTCGGAGGAATCTTCCACCTCCATCCACAAGCACTTTTCGCGCAGCAACAACAGAGGAAAAACGGGTCCACCACGTTGAGCTGTCAAACGGGGAATGCTGAACCGATTCTTACGGTACGCCACCGGTCACGTCTGAATGCCCCATGCTGAGCAGGTTACGGATGGACGTTTCGTTGGGCAGCAACATCGCGGCCTTCATTTTGGAGCGCGACAGCGTTGTAGAGAACTGGGTGGTCTCGTTGCCGGCCATCATCAGGACAGGCTTGGAGGAGTTGGCCATTGGTTGTTGATTCGGGAAGGGAAGTCGACGTTTTCCGGCTGGAAAGTAAAGCGCCTGAACGGATAGTTCCCAATCACTTCGTCCTCCTTCGAGAATGACACAGATGTTCCAACTCGCCGTCAAAGTTCAATCCGCCGAAGCTGCGTTTGTAGGCGGTAGTTGCTGAAAGAGTTTGAAAGTAAATGAAATTGGTGAGACACTGAACACATTCTCAATACTCACCGGTGACTTCTTCGGTATTCCAGGTAGATGTTCTTGATCAGGTTCGTCGGATCTCGCTCCAACCTCTGGAAGTAATCCTAGTACGTCAACTCCAGGACTTGCGGCTTTCGTACAGACGGTCCATCCAAAACTGGTGCAAACTGTTCTTCTGGATGTTTAGGTAATAATCGTCAAACATGTCCCGCAACGAGAAATGGACTGTGGACCCTCAGGACATCCCACACTGTCCCGTCATCACTTCCGGCACATAATGCTGCTGATTGTCGTAAACCGCCGGCACCGAGTGCAACATCCGCGCTGACCACCTCCGATTATGGCGCTTCTCGTCATTTCCCTTTTCCGTCGGATCCTTCTCCTCACCGTTAAAATTTACTTTATCGTACTTGTTCGAAAAGCGGATGTAAATCTGCTTAAACTTCAATTTCGTCCACCTGGCCACCACCACCAAATACAACCGGTGCAAATCCACATCCCGACCTCCGATCTTCGGCAACCGCATAAACTGCGTCCTACAAAAACAAACAAAATTAATCACAAACGCCACCAAACACCCAAGCTTCCTTCTTACCAATTCCGGTCGTGAAACAGCTGCAGGTCCTGCAGGAAGCTGGCCTTGTCCTTTTTTGAAAACCAACTTTCCCCTCGACCTCGTCCCGCACCGGCACCACCCACCATCCGCTGCTGCTGTTTTGGCTCACAAAGGTGTCCGCGTCCGACTCCTGGCTGTGGCCGCGTCCGGATTTGTGTCGCTTCGTGGGCAACTCACTCACCACCGTATACATGTTGTACTTAGGCGTACACGGTTACACGAGAACGACGAAATGAAAGAAATTATGTAGTCGAATTAAAAGTAAAAACTTTTAAATCAGTTAGCAATGAGATTTTCAAAAACTGTAGCAGTAAAAGTTTTCATATTCAAAACAAGAAAAAAACTTTTAATGGAGCAAATTTTGACCACTTTTTATTTCAACAGTAAGTTACTTTTGCCATTACAGTAATATTTTTTTGTGTGTATAACTTAAGGCCACTAATTCTTGCTGCGCAAAAATCATATATATGTAATTTGTAATTTAATATTTTCAGAGGTTTGGGGCGGAAGTGTTGAACAAAATTCACTTGGGGAAGAAGAGCCACCCTTCGTTGTGAAAAAAATACAATTTATATGATTTAACTCAAATGGGTTATTTCAAACCCTAGCAATTTTGAGGCCTATTTTCAAAAAAGATAAATGTTTCAACAATATTACCGTATTTTCTAGAATATTTGTCCAAAAAAGACTAACTTAATAGAAATGATCAGCTGTTTCGAATCAATGAACGATTTAATAAACGGAACAACTTATTTTCTTAATGGCAGCTCATTCTGAGCCGCACTCTGGAAAGGTAGTCAAAACACTGATTAGGTACATAAAACAATGTTATATTTTAATGAGCCAAGCACATAACATTGAATCGAACTTACCAAAGTATACATCCTCTTGAATCCATTCATTGTTTTGTAAGTTTTTCTAAGATTTACAGGCCCTTTAAATTAAGCGCCCATACCCCTCCGACACCCCCTCCCTCGCCCCTGTCTCTGCATACCTTAATAATGCCTATTAATTCGAAAATATGATTACATTCAACTCTGACTGTAGGTCTCCAAAGGGATTTGACCCATGCGAATCAAACCAATTTCAAAAACATTGTGGTAATGAAAATAAGCTATTCCAATTCATATATCATAAAATAGGTTCACTAAGTGAAGCCCTGTTGCGCCTTAAGCTAAACAATCTAATTAGAATTGAAAAAAAAACTTTCTCAAAAAGTTAAACGATTAGCGATACGGAGCAAACGTGAGCGCGGGCAAACGTGAGCTAGCTCGCGCAGCGCTCCTCCTCACGAATGAGCGAAAAGTGAGCGCTCAAGAGCGCGTGAGGAACGTAACACTGCTCAATTGTTTCAAAAAGCGCGAAAAATTGCCGATATCCAGTGGAGAAGGTGGTGGTCGCGGAAAAGGCGTCATGACGGTGATTTCCAGCGTGACTTCAGGAACACATCTTTCTGGATTTTCCGAGCCTGTTGCAAAAAAATGAGTTGCTTTCCGGATTTCAACGTAAACAATTCCTGGTAGCAACTCAAACTCGGCGAAAATTCGTATCATCAACCATCTGGCTGTTTCAAGTTTGTCGACGAATCACAAGGTAATCAAATCGGACCGCTCCTGATACTGAAGATTAAGCTCATGCTGTTTTCGTGGGGAATTGCTGTATTAGTAAATTATTCGAAAGAATAATTCTCAATAGAATGATGACGCACATTAATGAAAATTCAATTTTCGCTGATGAGCAGTTTGGATTTCGCCTTGGGCATTCAACTACTCATCAGTTGTTGAGAGTTTCAAATTTAATTCGAAGCAACAAATCTGAGCGCTATTCTACTGGCAAAAGCATTTGGCAGTGTTTGGCATAAAGGTTTGATTGCTAAATTGAAAAGGTTTAATTTTCCGATTTATATCGTGAAAATTATTCAAAATTATTTGACGGATCGTACTCTGCAGGTATGTTATTAGAATAGCAAATCTGATCAACTACCTGTACGTGCTGGCGTCCCTCAAGGAAGCATTTTGGATCCAATTTTATACAATATTCTTACTTCTGACTTGCCTGATGTACCCACAGGATGTCAGAAATTACTTTTTGCTGATGATACAAGCATCTCCGCCTTCGTGTCATCACAAGAAGATTACAAAAAAGCTTGGATATTTTCAATTCTTATTTGAAAGAATGTAAAATTACTCCAAATGCTGCAAAAACTCAACTTATTATTTTCCCTCACAAACCAAGGGCTGATTTTCTTAAACCAAAAAGTCATCACATTATAATGCTAGTATGCAGATGGGAAGAAAAGGGGTCAAGAAACAGCTTTACGAACAGCAGAACAAAGGAAAGGGAGCGATTTCTTGGGGCTTTTCTTCACCCTCTCTGACTTGCTTGCGCTGCCGCTGCTGCCAATTTGATTTTTTTCTTGACCGGTTCCTTCCGAAGTGCGTATACCGCTATAAGCGGTATACGCACTTCGGAAGGAATCGGTCAAGAAAAATTTCAAATGGGCAACAGCGGCAGAGTAAGCAAGCCAGAGAGGGCGAAGAAAAGCCCCAAGAAATCGTTCCCTCTTCTTTGTTCTGCTGTTCGTAAAGCTCTTTCTTGACCCCTTTCCTTCCGATCAGCGTACTAGCCTATAAAGATGAATGAGGTAAATTTAAAGTGGGAGGATCAAGTGAAATATCTTGGACTTGCTTTTGACAAAAACCTTATTTACAAGGATCACATTGAAAGTATACAGGTTAAATGTAACAAATATATTAAATGTTTGTATCCACTTATAAACAGGAATTCTAGACTTTGTCTCAAGAATAAACTGTTAATTTATAAACCAATTTTTAGACCTGCCATGCTTTATGCTGTGCCGATCTGGACAAGCTGTTGCTTAGCCAGGAAGAAAATTCTTCAGAGGATTCAGAACAAAATTCTGAAAATGATTCTGAAACTTCCTCCCTGGTTCAGCACCAGTGAACTTCATCAATTAGCCGAAGTTGACACTTTGGATGTTATGTCCAATAAGATAAGTGATGCATTTCGACAAAAATCATTGCAGTCTTTAGCTGCATTGATCCGCTCTTTATATAGTTTATAAGTTTGTTTTAAGGTATCCCTTTTCCCTTTTGTACATGTAGGCCCTCCTACATTTGAAATCACATGAAAAGCGAAATCTACAATATTTCATGAATAAATGAAAGTTGCTAGTATTTAAAATTAAGGTGAAAAGTCATCGATTGTGATTGGACACTCAATAATATTTTAACTAAATGTACTAATGTACATTGTACATGGAAGAGAAAATCTGAATAAATATAAATTGAAAAAAAAGAGTTGTGGATTGCCTGCTTCTCTAATGAAGGTTCGACTGAGGGGGCATGCTTATTAATTTATCGTCGCTCCATATCCTCAGTGACGTGATGGGAACAAGGGCGTCTATGCAAAGTGTCCCTACACCCGCTGCAAATTTCCAGCGCTTGGGAAGGGAAGCGGAAACCATTTTGATATATGCGCCGGTATTTGTAGCATTACAATTCGTGCAAAAAAAACTTATGCACGTGGGTGTACAGATTACGGAGTAAAAAATGATCGAATTGTTCACCTAGAGCTCACATGTGTTTCGGGACCAAGTTGCCTGCGGGTACGGGGATCATACATACATACATTTTTTTATTTTGATATAATATAAGAATTTGTATGCTAAATATATCTCAAATCAAACCTGCTATTTTAGTTGAAAATTATATTAAACATGTCAGGAACGCAGCGCAACGGCCGACAAACGAAAACGACGACGACGACAAAAGTTCAAGCAGAGAAACAGCGCGCGCGCTTGTAGGTAAACAGACATGTAGGCAGGCAGGCGAGCAAGCTCGTGAGAGAGTTTGAACCTGAGAGAGATCACGTGCGTGTACGAATTGGAAATAAACATCGTCGTTAGGGGCTCCTTGGGAGCAGTGGCTCACGAGACGGTGGAGCCACGGAGGAGGAAGCCGGGGAGGTGCTCTACAGTTCGACAGAGCTGTGGGGCATTTTCTCCGAATACATCGGCAGGTTCAAGACCTGCAAGACCCGCTTAGACCAAGTAACTCTCGTCAGTTACATGATCTCCAAGTATGGAATTTAAGGAGTTGTTTTTGTTTTTTATTACCGTAAACTGGGGTCAATCGGGACACATGGGGCGAATTGGGACAGCAGTTTTAACCATGTTGGAGCACAATATTTTGATTTTTCTGGTTGGTTTCGGTTAGAACAGAATCAGGTCAACAAAATGTGTACATCCATTTCCAAATTTAAAAGCTTTAAGTACTCTTAAAACGGCTGTCCCTATTCAGACTGTAGTCCCGATTCACCCCAGATTACGGTATATATTGTTTTTACCGATCCTCGGTCCCAACCTGGTCACAGCACCTAAAAGGACCTAATAAAAATAAGTTAAGGGTGCACAGCAACGAAGGAAGTTGTTGTCTTCTTATTCCAAAATTTACAAACTTACGGACCCAATCCTGCAATCATGTGATCGTAAAAATAGGCAAATTTTGTTGTAAATCGCTTAGTAGACAGCACTTTAGGGGATGAATAAAAAAAGATATCGATAGTTCCCGTAGTTTCGAAAATACTAAAATATCTGTATCAAAAATCTTGGTGCAAAAGCTCTGGTTGATGTGCACCGTTAAGACCAAAAAAAAAGAAATAGGTAGCTCCTTACAGCTGTAAAAAAAAAGTAAATCTTTCCCAGTTCCTGAGGGGAACACCCTTGAAGAGTATCGGGGCCGGCATTTACAAAGCGGATTCAGTGGCAATTTCATTCTCAACTTAATGTTAACATGTTAAGGTTAATGTTAACATTCCATAGGTCGCCTCCCTAAGGTGTTGTGATAAGGTCCAGTTTGTGACGATACACTACCTTCCCTTTACTAAGCAATTGAATCCAGAAGAGAAAACATCACCAGTTGTGTTGGTCCGAGCCGGGATTTGAACCCCGATCTGCCGCTTACTAGGCGGGAGCGTTACCACTAGGCTACGTGGCTCGGTAACAGCTGGCCGCGCCAAAATGGTCAGTTTTGGGCGCTAATAGCTTCGCGGGAAAAATCCTAAAAATATGGTGTCTTTGGGAAAGTTGTTCTAAATTTAATGAAGGTTCTACATCTGGGAAATGGTCAGAATAGGATTATTATGGCGCCTTCCACAGGTAAAAAAGTAAAACAGTTGCTTTTCTCCATATATTTGACGATTTTTCCTATACAAACTTTAAGTGATTGGAGGGAGGAGTTCCCGTGGTCAGAATGACCTCAAATTTGGAATTTAGCCTAGTGATGGGTCAATCTTTGTTTTCAGGGGGTAGCCCCAAAAACCCCGGATTTTTTTTTTAAAGGTCCAATAAACCATTTTTTTGATTTTTGCTTTTTGGGTGTTTTTTTAATACCCCTGACTAGATGTTACCGTTTGTGAGATACAGGCCCTCAAAGTCGGGGCATCGAAAGGATTAACGCGTTAATCAACGCGTTATTTAACGTTTAACAGCACTGCTAGTAATCATCTTACCTCTTGTTTCAAAAATTCATTGTCTATCAGCCAGTGGTTTGTTCCCTCGGTAAAGCTTCGCTGCAACGGATTATCTTTGTTAATTTCAGTGTATTGATTGAATGTTAAAAATCGTTGATCTGATGGTTGATTTGGTGTGACCATGTCTAGGGATCCACCGTACAGTGAAGTACACAGGTCGCTGTTTTGGCGTAAATGATTTTGTACAACACTCGAGTCTCGAATATCTCCTAAAAATTTAACAATGCAAAGTGGTCCAGATCGATAAATTAAGAGAAAAAATAATTTTCCGAAAACTGGTGAAGAGACACCAAGTCTTTAGAAGAGTTGTTACACATAAGAAGCGGCAAATTATGGCTTGGTTGAAAATAAGGGTTAACCCCCGATTAGGGTGTTTCATATAAACCTAAATTTTCCAGGCATATTTTTGGGATTTTTTCTCTTATAGAAAATTGTTAGGCATACTATTCCAAGTAATTTATTGAAGACACCAAAATTTTTATCTGGCAATCCACGCCTTCTACGACTTATCTTGTCAACAGAATCAGAGCAAATCTTCAAAAATCCGTTTCAAACAATTCATGGTTAAGTGCACAGCAAGCGGAGTGGCGAGCGCGTTCCGTGGAAGCGAGAAGGTGTTGAGAACCCCAGTGTTGAACCAGTCGGCTGCTTCGAGTCAGCAGATAGGAGTTATTTGGAGAGGAGACTCCCAAGTCATCCGTACTGAACTTCGCCGGCAGTACCCCTCAGGATGGAGTCCTGCTCGGAAGGACCGCGTTGCAGGTCAGGAGGAGGGTCAACTAACTCTTTGATTTCATCAAGGACAAAAACAACGTCCACACCAGAATCAAGCAGATGGTGAATGGAGTCAAGACAGCCATGATTGCCGCAGAGCGCGAAAACAGCTCGCTGGTGGTGACGCGAAATTCACTGAAGCTCAGAGCTGAAAGAGCCGAAGAAACGCTGAAGGCAAAACTGGAGGAGGAAGCGCTACGGGAGAAAGAACCGAAAACGCCGGCCGACCCAAGCTCAAAAAGGGACAGGGAAACGCCTGGAGAGGAGGAGGATGCAAAGAAGCGGAAGCAGGGGAATGGAGACAGTCCGGACCCAGCGAAGAAGCCAGAACCAGACCCAGGGAAAGAGAAGGGATGGGAAAAGGTCAAGGAGAAGAAGCGGAAGAAAAAACCCTGGCTACGCAGGGAGCGTAACAAAGGCGAGGCATTGGTAGTCGAAGTGAAGGAAGGTACGTCTTACGCAGACCTCCTCCGGAAAGTACGAACCGATCCGGAACTCAAGGAGCTAGGCGAGAGCGTGGTTAAGACCAGACGCACTCAAACCGGAGCGATGCTTTTTGAGCTGAAGAAAGACTCCGCGGTCAAGAGCTCAGCTTTCAAGTCCCTTGTAGAGAAGGCCGTAGGCTATGAGTCGAAGGTAAGGGCGCTATCGCCGGAGACAACGCTCGAGTGCAGAAACCGAGATCACGACGGAGGAAGAGCTAGAGGTTGCGCTGATTGTTCTTCTGGAAGACCGTACGACACCGATGGCAATCAGGTTGAGGAAAGCCTACGGTGGCTCGCAGATTGCGTCGATTCGGCTATCGACGCCTGCAGCGTCCAAGCTCTTGGAAGTAGGCAGGGTCAAAGTAGGATGGTCAGTGTGCTCACTGAAGCCTGTTCCTCGAGTGACCCAGCAGATGACGAGGTGTTTCCGCTGCATGGGCTTCGGCCACCAGGCGAGAAATTGCGATGGTCCCGATCGAACCAACAGTTGCAGAAGGTGTGGTAGAGAAAGCCACATGGCAAGAGACTGCAAAAATAAGCCGAAGTGCCTGCTCTGTAAAGAAGGCGATGGAAATAGCCATGCGACGGGTGGCTTTAATTGCCCGGTGTACAAGAAGCTGGCCTCGGGCTAAAAGTAATGGAGGTGTCTCAGGTGAACCTCAATCACTGCGACACTGCACAGCAACTGCTGTGGCAGTCGACCGCGGAGACGGGGTGTGACGTGGCAATTATTGCAGAACTGTACCGAGTTCCACACGACAACGGAAACTGGGCCGCGGATACAGCAAGAATGGCGGCGATACACGTAATGGGGCGGTACCCCATACAGGAAGTGGTCTCGAGGGCGTTTGAAGGGTTCGTGATCGCCAAAGTGAACGGAACCTTCTTCTGTAGCTGCTATGCTCCCCCAAGATGGACCTTGGAGCAGTTTCAACAGATGCTGGATTGTCTGACCGACGAACTGATCGGACGAAGCCCGATCGTTATCGGAGGTGACTTCAATGCGTGGGCGGTCGAGTGGGGTAGCAGATGCACCAATGCTAGGGGGCATAGCCTATAGGACGCAAAGCAAAGCCGACCGCGGCAGCAGCCAGGACCAGAGACGCATCGAGCTCTACAGGCTCAATAAAAACTCCTTACCTGCTCTGTATGGTAGAACAGAGCTAAGCTCTGTATGCAGGGAACAGAGCCAGCTCTGTATGGGGAAAAATAATATTGAATTGCATAAATCTTTAATACGATAAGTTTTAGAAAGTTGACATGTTCTAGAAAGTTGCTGGTACCAAAAGGTTCTATGTTATTGTCTTAGAAGTCATTACAATTTGATTGATTTTAGTTGTGCAAAACAAGAAAAAACTATTTATTTTCTAAGATACAAGGTATAGAATATTTTTGTTTTCGACAAAGTTGCTCAACTACCAAAAATGAACAACTCTTTCGAAGGAACCAAAGCTCTATCTTCAATAGATACCGAAATAAAAAATAAAAACTATTTTTATAATAAACACTGCTTGCGACAAACACAAAGCGACCGCGTCGTAGGCACAGGTAATATGAGGCATGTTCGGTAGGGATCGTCTGAAGTGAAAACTAGTATAGCAGAGTGTTAATAGAGAGTTTTTATGTTTAATGCTCTCGTCTGAATGGTTGAAAGAAATTTCAGATAAAATTTAACAAATTTTTAAAATTATAATTTTTTTATTGTACAGGTAAGTAAATAAGATTAGAAACAATAAAATTATTTTACAGCTATTTTTATGTTTGTCTTGACAAAACAAATGTTTAACAAAATTACAAGTTTCGTACAACAAATTAAGATAAAAAACAATTAAAATACGCAAGTTAAAAAAATAAAAACTAAAGCTTCTAACAATTATTTCAATTTAAAAAAATCAGTTAACATATGTTGAACGTTATAAAGATTTCAGGAAACTTAGCCATTTTATTTAAATCAACAGAAAAAAAAATAAAAAAAAAATTTCGAATGCTATTTTTTTTTAAAAAAGGTAATAAAATGGCAAAATTCCCTAGAGAGCATTTAGAGCTAAACACTTTTCATTGATTTCCTTTGCATGATTTTTTTAAACAGGTAATAAAAAGGCAAATTTCCATAGAGAACATTTAGAGCTTCAAACTCTTCACTGCTTTTCTATGTTTGAAAAATAAAAAAAATATTTAGAATACAGGTAATAAAATGGCAAATTTCCATAGAGAGCATTTAGAGCTAAAAACTCTTCACTGATTTCCTTGCTTGAGAAATACAGAAAAAATGGTTTTTGCTATTTGATTTCAATTTCTTATTTTATTTCAAAAAAGGTGACAAAATGTAAACAAAAAATATCATAGAGATTAGTTAGAGCTTGAAACTTTCTAATGATTATCTTGCTTGAAAAATAAGGAAAATATAGTTTTTTGTTCTGTTGATTTAAATAAAATGGCTAAGTTTCCTGAAATCTTTATAACGTTAAACATAAGTTAACTGATTTTTTTTAAATTGAAATAATTGTTAGAAGCTTTAGTTTTTATTTTTTTAACTTGCTTATTTGAAATTGTTTTTTATCTTAATTTGTTGTACGAAACTTGTAATTTTGTTAAACATTTGTTTTGTCAAGACAAACATAAAAATAGCTGTAAAATAATTTTATTGTTTCTAATCTTATTTATTTACCAGTACAATAAAAAAAAATTATAATTTTAAAATTTTGTTAAATTTTATCTGAAATTTCTTTCAACCATTCAGACGAGAGCATTTAACATAAAAACTCTCTATTAACACTCTGCTATACTAGTTTTCACTTCAGACGATCCCTACCGAACATGCCTCATATTACCTGTGCCTACAACGCGGTCGCTATGTGTTTGTCGCAAGCAGTGTTTATTATAAAAATAGTTTTTATTTTTTATTTTGGTATCTATTGAAGATAGAGCTTTGGTTCCTTCGAAAGAGTTGTTCATTTTTGGTAGTTGAGCAACTTTGTCGAAAACAAAAATATTCTATACCTTGTATCTTAGAAAATAAATAGTTTTTTCTTGTTTTGCACAACTAAAATCAATCAAATTGTAATGACGTCTAAGACAATAACATAGAACCTTTTGGTACCAGCAACTTTCTAGAACATGTCAACTTTCTAAAACTTATCGTATTAAAGATTTATGCAATTCAATATTATTTTTCCCCATACAGAGCTGGCTCTGTTCCCTGTATACAGAGCTTAGCTCTGTTCTACCATACAGAGCAGGTAAGGAGTTTTTATTGAGCCTGTAGAGCTCGATGCGTCTCTGGCCAGGACTCGGACGCGGAAACCTTCGTGAGCCAAACAGCAGCAGCGGAACGCCTTCGAAGGAGGGTGGTGCAGGAGCGGGACAAGGTCGAGTGCTCGAAAAGGACAAGCTTCCTGTAGGAACTGCAGCTGTTCCACGGCCGGAATGCGTAAGAAGGAAGCTTGGGTGTTTTGGGGGGTTTGTGATTGATTTTGTTTGTTTTTGTAAGATGAGAGGTAGGAATGTGGATCCGCACCGGTTGTATTCGGTGGTGGTGGCCCGGGATTGGTGATCATCGAGGAGATGGCGCTGCCGAAGCGTTGCGTGAACAACGAGATTGCGTTGAAGAAGATTAACTTCCGGTTTTTGGACAAGTACGAGAAAGTTTACTTTCACGGTGAGGAGAAGGATCCGACGAAGAGGAGGACGACGAAAAGCTACAAAATCGGAGGTGGTCAGCGCAGATGTTGCACTCGGTACCGGTGGTTTACAACACCGGTGAGTATTGAGAATCCATCTCTTTTAGCAACTTCCCGCCCACAAACACTCACCTCGCAACGGCGCAGCTTAAGCCGAATGAACCTGGACAGTGAGCCAAAAAAAAAAATCTGTGTCATTCCCAAAGTAGGATCACAGAGAACAGATGTACATCACTGAACAAAAAGCGTCGAAAAACGTGTGTAAAAATTTAAACCAAGATACGTTGAAAAGAGCTAGAGTGTGCATCATCCGCCTAGATAATCAAATCAAACCATCCACATTAATGACCCCCGGGTCTTTTGTGGTCTCTATTGAGCAATTCTCTACGAAATCGGTCTTTTTTCTTCAATTTTAATTTTTGTATTTTTTAATCCGACTGAAACTTTTTTGGTGCCTTCGGTATGCCCAAAGAAGCCATTTTGCATCATTAGTTTGTCCATATAATTTTCCATACAAATTTGGCAGCTGTCCATACAAAAATGATGTATGAAAATTCAATAATCTGTATCTTTTGAAGGAATTTTTTGATCGATTTGGTGTTTTCGGCAAAGTTGTAGGTATGGATACGGACTACACTGGAAAAAATAATACACGGTAAAAAAATTTGGTGATTTTTTATTTAACTTTATCACTAAAACTTGATTTACAAAAAACACTATTTTTAATTTTTTTATTTTTGATATGTTTTAGAGGACATAAAATGCCAACTTTTCAGAAATTTCAGGTTGTGCAAAAATCATTGACCGAGTTATGAATTTTTAATCAATACTGATTTTTCAAAAATCGAAATTTTGGTCGTAAAATTTTCAACTTCATTTTTCGATGTAAAATCAAATTTGCAATCAAAAGTACTTTAGTGAAATTTTGATAAAGTGCACCGTTTTCAAGTTATAGCCATATTTAAGTGACTTTTTGAAAATAGTCGCAGTTTTTATTTTTAAAATTAGTGCACATGTTTGCCCAGTTTTGAAAAAAATATTTTTGAAAAGCTGAGAAAATTCTCTATATTTTGCTTATTCGGACTTTGTTGATACGACCTTTAGTTGCTGAGATATTGCAATGCAAAGGTTTAAAAACAGGAAAATTGATGTTTTCTAAGTTTCACCCAAACAACCCACCATTTTCTATCGTCAATATCTCAGCAACTAATGGTCCGATTTTCAATGTTAATATATGAAACAATTGTGAAATTTTCCGATCTTTTCGAAAAAAATATTTTCAAAATTTTCAAATCAAGACTAACATTTTAAAAGGGCGTAATATTGAATGTTTGGCCTTTTTGAAATGTTAGTCTTGATTTGAAAATTTTGAAAATATTTTTTTCGAAAAGATCGGAAAATTTCACAAATGTTTCATATATTAACATTGAAAATCGGACCATTAGTTGCTAAGATATTGACGATAGAAAATGGTGGGTTGTTTGGGTGAAACTTAGAAATCATCAATTTTCCTGTTTTTAAACCTTTGCATTGCAATATCTCAGCAACTAAAGGTCGTATCAACAAAGTCCGAATAAGCAAAATATAGAGAATTTTCTCAGCTTTTCAAAATATTTTTTCAAAACTGGGCAAACATGTGCACTAATTTTAAAAATGAAAACTGCGACTATTTTCAAAAAGTCACTTAAATATGGCTATAACTTGAAAACGGTGCACTTTATCAAAATTTCACTAAAGTACTTTTTGATTGCAAATTTAATTTTACATCGAAAATGAAGTTGAAAAATTTTACGACAAAATTTCGATTTTTGAAAAATCAGTATTGATTAAAAATTTCATAACTCGGTCAATGATTTTTGCACAACCTGAAATTTCTGAAAAGTTGGCATTTTATGTCCTCTAAAACATATCAAAAATAAAAAAATTAAAAATAGTGTTTTTGTAAATCAAGTTTTAGTGACAAAAGTTAAATAAAAAATCACCAAATTTTTTTACCGTGTATTATTTTTTCTAGTGTAGTCCGTATCCATACCTACAACTTTGCCGAAGACACCAAATCGATCAAAAAATTCCTTCAAAAGATACAGATTTTTGAATTTTCATACATCATTTTTGTATGGACAGCTGCCAAATTTGTATGGAAAATTATATGGACAAACTAATGATGCAAAATGGCTTCTTTGGGCATACCGAAGGCACCAAAAAAGTTTCAGTCGGATTAAAAAATACAAAAAAAAATCGAATGACCGAAATCCTAGAGAACTGCTCTATTGCAAGTTTCTGCTCGAACCTAGGAGTCTGAAGGCTTGAATGGGGAGAGCACCCAAACCTCTTTCTACTCCAAGAAACCTTCCACCCCAGTGTTTGAACTGACGACCTTTGGATTGCGGGTCCAACCGCCGCCAGCGATTCCACCGGAGTAGGCTTGGTTTGGTTGTTGTTTGTACTTATGGCAGGGAGAGGACTCCCATACCTGGAATGACTCAACGGCCTAACAACAACTAAGGCCGGGACCGACGTTTTACTTCATCATCCGATAGAAGGTTGGAGCAGATGGGAATCGAACCCAGAATCATCCGCTTACAAAGCGGACAGCGTCCGCCTAGATAGCGCCACTTCAAAAATCATGATGACCTACAGTAGCAGAACGTTGGACCATCCATTCACTGCGCAAAACATTCCGAACGAACGACATCAGACCAATGTCCGACTGTCCTTCATCGTAGGGGTACGATTTTACGCGCAAAAGAAAATAACAAAATCAGCTGTGAAGGTAAACAAAACGAAATCAGAGTTAACATGTGGAAAGGTACTATTTTAAGCTATCGTTCAAAAAAATAATTTTTGAACAAGTTTTCTGCTATGTTTTTTAATGTTAATGCATTTTTGCATTATTTGCAGTCAATTGAAATTGTACTGAAGTAAATTTAGTTTATAAACGAGGAAAATATTATTTTTCTGTGGAAATTATTGAGCCATTATACATTGTTAAGTCAAGTAATCTCAGCTGCGACGGTGGCGCCGCCAAGCGTATCCTTTACACCCTAATTTCTTTGATGCAAGATTGTATGCAACACATTTTGTGAGTGCTACAGTGTTTACACACAAGTTCGAGCCTAGATGTACATCTGTTCTCTGTGGTAGGATTACGTGCTCAAAATCGAATTCCGTTCCGAGGGCCTCATCAACTCCATGTTCCGGATGCGCTTCCAGGATCGGGAACTCCCCGTTCAGGCACTTTACTTTCCAACCGGAAAACGTCGACCACCCTTCCCGAATCAACGGCCAACTCCTCCAAGACTATCCTGATTGAGGCCGGAAACGTGACCATCGTGTTACACTGCTGTCGCGCGTCGAAACCTTCATCCGGAACCGCCCAGGGGTATTCGGAAGTGACCGGTGGCGTACCGTATGAATCGGTACAGCTTGGACTCGGCTATTGGCCTACCTTGAGCAGAAGCTAGTGGAGAAGCGTTAAATACAATAAAAAATGTTTTTTTTTAACATACAGTTTATTTTTTTTAAATAAATGTAAAAAACCAAGCACATTTTTCTGAAATTATCCCTGTAGTGCTAAATGTTGTGTATTCTTGCCATAAAAGGTTTCTTTTCCAATTAAAAGTAAAATACTTTTACCCATACAACGATTTTGTTCCATGAATGCATAGTAGTATCAAAAACTTTCCAACTTTTAAATTGAAAAGTTTGAACTTTCTACGAATATTCACCAACGCGAACTTTTAATCCAACGAACGATCTTTTTAAATTTAGAGTAATTTTTCTTTGTGTGTATGGAAGCCTACAGGGAAAAAACTAACGTTGTAAAATGTTTGTTATAGACAAATCGAAAAACTATGAGAAAAACTGCGATTGGCCAAAAAGTTATTACCGTAGGCTTAAAGTGCATGAAATTCCCTAACTTTTGACCTATGAGAGTATGGGTGTTGGAGGCTGTTGCTAAAAGATATTAAGGTTTTAAAAAAAACAATTTTTAACAGTAATTTGCAAAAGCTATGAGAAAAAGTTAAGCCGATGCTGGATGTCTATGGCACATATTGAAGTGCTTCAAAAGACCTTTCGAATGCATATAAGAGAGTTGGAATTGATGAAGTTTTACTGAAATGCGAGCAAATTTAAGATTTTTTTATGTTTTTTGGACCTCACACTTCAATGCCCGTTTTACCCCACTTCCCTTTGTCGTAGAGGGCTCATATTTGGCATGAGTTCATCTCGCGAGTTTTTCACCAATGTGTAACAGGTCGTATCGAAGTGCTCCGATTTGGATGAAACTTTTTAACCACGATTTTTTCTGGGAAAAATGGCACGGTTTATTTTTATTCGAACGTGTTCCTCCCTTTTTATTTTGACAGATGTAGTAAAAAAGTTTTCGGTCAGGAAGCAAGTTGTGAAATCTAAGTCAACTTCTTTTCCTCTGATCACTAAACATTCCAATTCGCTCTTTGCAATTCAACAGAAACAAACAAGAGAAGAAGCAGCCAAGGCAGTGGATGCGGCAACGGTTTGCAGGACGAAGAAATTGCCAAAAATCCCAGCTTCAGATTGCTTGCCACTCAAAATCTTCGGCAATTATCTACTCGTGGTAAGAAATATAATAATAAAACTTTTTGCTCATAAATGCTTAATAAAACACCAACAAAATCAACACCAAGCTCTTGTTTTAGAAAAAAAAGTAAGAAAACAAGCCAAAATAAACCAGGGCGACAAGGGCTAGACATCCCATGCAACCATGTAGTACGATGTAGGACTACTGTAGGACGTACACTGTCAACCTTTTTTTTACAGTTCGAAGCTCGACTGTCTAACGAAACTGTTTCAAAACAGCGCGATAGTGGTCCTACGGTAGAGCGATGGTAGGACCACTATCTGACCGCGTCGAACAAGATGGTAGTCCTACAGTCTGTCCTACCCAGTTCTACATTTTTCACCGGGTTTCTGGGTGCGCACGAAAAGGGCCCGAATTCCGTCGGACAAACCGTCGGAATTCGGGCCGTTTTGTCGAGCCGTCGAGCGGATTTCGGGCCGTTGTCGGCCCTGTCCGGCTGTCTGCGTTACTATAGTAAAGCATTCTGCTAAAACGCTCAACCAAACCACAATGATTTCTGAGGGTTTGCTCTGATGCTGTTGACAATATTAGTCGTAGATTGCTAGACAAAATTCTGGTGTTTTAAAAAAAATTGCTTGAATTGGCATTTCCAAAAACATTAAAAAGAGGACAAAATCCCAAAAGTATTCCTGTGTTCCCGTGAATCACCCTTAACTTCAACCAAGCCAAAAGTTCTTTTTCCTATTTTCAACAACTCTTCTGAAAACAGCAAAGCTCGATAATTGCACTATTTTTCAAAAAATCAATTTCCACTTAATTTGGGATTAAAAAACTTACCAACATCGGAGTACGATCTAGCTTTTAAAAGATAGTTTTGTTCACTTCTGCTATCCTGCTGGTCACTGGCATTCGATTTGAGCAAATGGGCAAACGACAATTGGCCACCATTTTCATCATGCGATTCTATGCCAAGAAAGCTGGTCCGGCTATTGCGGATTTCGTTTTTGATACGTTTCGTAGAATTTATGCGTTTGAAATTTTCCGCATTTTCCAACCGGTCGTCTGGACTCATGTCAACTGGAGGCGGTGGTGGTTTCTCTTTTGGTGGTTGCTGATTTGTACAGCCAGCAACAGTTAAATCAACTGCTTCACTACTCCTCATCGCCGCTGCACGCACAATATCCACGTTTTCGTATAATGGTATAAATTTAGTCTTTGGTACTTCATAATATGGCTCCTGTGACTTCGGCACTTGGTAATAGGGTTCAAAATCTTCAGCTCTCATGTTCTTCTTGATCTGTTCAGAATTGGTTTTAATGCTGCTTACATTTTGAGAGAATGTGTCCGAATCATGAGGATAATTAGCTTGTGAAGGAGTTACGTCCATTGTATCAATTTCTTGGAAAGCCATTTCCAGAGCATCGTCAAGAATCTATCAGAATTGTAAAGTCATCAGGATTATGTTGTGGATATAATTAAATAACAACTTAGAAATTTTCTATACAAACAGCTAACATAAAGATTAAAGCGAAACTAGATGGCAGAGACAGTGTAAAAGGTTGAAAAAAACAACTGACAAACCATGTTTAAAGCAATTTGTGATATTGTTTTAAAGCAATTTGTTGGATTTTTTTTATTCAATTTATTCGGGTTCAATTGTTCAAAATACTTCGAAATATGAATAAAACTTCTTGTTTCGAAATTAAAGATAATGTTTAAAGGTTTGAAAAAATAATTACATCGAAAGGGGATTACCATCAGCAAAGAGATTTTCCGGGTTTGATTTTATTGAAATCAGCCAAAAATTTGGCTAAACCAGCAGGTGAGCAACATCAAATCAGTAACTCAGTTCTGCTGGTCTGTTTTTGCTAGTTAGTTCATGAACTATAGTTCTCTTCTACTCTGGCAGAAATTTTACTGTACACTGAAAATATGCCACACTTTTTATTCAAGTGCCCAAACACTTGAATGATTGAATAAAGTCACATCGTAGATCTAATTGGTTTGTGTTTCAACATCAATCCAAACCACTATCAAATGCAAGTGTTTGGTATTTTTTAACATGTTATTTTCATTCGGGTGGCTCAAGCTTTTCAATTGTTTTGTCCCACCTTCTTGAACTATTCAAAGTGGTGAGCAAAACACTTGAAAATGATCTTAAGATCTACCCAAAACAGGCACTATTCAAAGTCAACGTGATTATCCACATGAATTTAATGTGTTTCACTGATTGATTTTTGCGCGACTTTCATCGAAGGCTAGAAGCGAGGCAAGAACCAATAGCACAAAAAACACTCCCATCTTCAACTGGCCGGCCGGCGCAGTGGTAGCGTGCACGACTAGCAAGCGAGAACCTGTAAATCGCTTGACGTACTTTTTTTTCAACACCATTTAAAATTCAAGTGTTTGGCTATTGACATTATTTCATGGCCAATCACCGAAATTTCAAGTGTTTTGCGATTGATATTTGAGTGCTCTGTACAGCAGGGCCAGATCATGTGTAGAACACTTCGTTGAGCTTATAAGTTTTGCTCAGTGTACTGAAATGACAGTACACGCAGAAAAATAAGGCATATTTGAATCAATAAAAGTTTTGTTGATTTGAGAAT